>NW_024802935.1:899138-925278 GCF_019175285.1 Sceloporus undulatus | reverse complement strand
GGGTTACAAATTGTAAAGTAATTGTAAAGTAATATTGGCTTAAGGAGTCAACATAACTTCAAAACAGAAAGTTAAAGAATAATAAATCTAAAGGTTGGTTAATTTTGGTAAGAGGTATAGATTGCGGTAAGATATGAATACTTCATAAAAACATGGATTAAAGGGAAAAGATATAACATAAAGATAAGAATATTTGATAGTATATGCTCAGTAAAAATCTGGTTAGGGGCTGAATAAAGACAATAGTATAAGAAAGAAGGGGGATATATGTAAGGAGGAAATACAGAAAAGAACAAAATATCAGTACAGTTTATATATGTTATATCAAGATAAGAAATAGAATATATACTAAAAGATATTAAAAGATATGTTGTAAATATGTTTAATATAATCATTTTGGAAATATGCGTATGATTAACAGACATAGACAGAAGTTATATATAATTGTACAATACATTTGTAAATGTATAACTGCATGTATAAATAAAGCTCACCTGAAAAGAAATAAATAAAAAAAGCAACTGCTTCAAGCTACAGAGAAGGAACCTATTCTAGGTCTAACTAAAATCTGTCAACAAATATGGAATAAAAACAATGGCCCACAGATTGGAAACACTCAATATACATTCCAATCCCCCCCAAAAAGAGAAATATTTCAGTTACCACTCAGTTTCAGGAACATTCCATTAACTTTTCATGCATGCAAAGCGATTCTCAAATTTCTACAACCAAAACTTTTATCATATATGGAGCAAGAAATGCCAGATGTCCAAGCTGGGTTCAGGAAAAGAAGCGGCACTAGAGATCATATTGCAAATATACACTGGATAATGGACCATATCAAACAAATTCAGAAGACAATTTGTCTGTGCTTTATAGCAAAGCTTTTAATTGTATAAATCAAGAAAAACTATGCATTCCTCTTAACAATTGTGTGTGTCACAACATTTGACTGTCCTGATTCATAATACAAGGTTATTCAAAAAGAATGATGCAAAGCTAAATAAGAACATGGTTACTTTTGCATGATCCTTTTTAAATCACCCAGAATGTACTCAGGAGAAGAAGCTATTAGAATGTGTCCGCGTCATACGCGGATGCACCATACACAGCTTTCAGCATATGCTGAAAGCCACTAGGAAGCCTACGGGAGCACGTGGGACACAAGGGGCTGTGCGTCCCATGAAGAATAGTGGGGCACGTGCCTGGCGCGCATACGCACTAATGCACTGCTACGCCACTGAGCCATGCACAAGCCCCATTATTTTCAATGGGGCTCGAGCATATGCATTTTTTTACATGGGGGGGGTCTGGAATGGATCCCCCACATAAAAAAGGGTGCACTGTATTAGAACAGCGTACAGAAAAAAGAGTTGTTTCCAATTAGCAAAGGGTATAAGCAAGCCCGCATTTTATCACCCTATTTGTTTAATTTGTATGATGAACATATCATATGTAAAACAGGATTAGACTCAGAGAAAAACATGAAAATTAAAGGAACACGAACATTTTAATATAGTACTATAAGAAAATAGCAAAGACTTTGAACGATTATTGAAGAAAGTAAGAAAAAGAAAGTGCAAAGACAGGTTTACAACAGAATATTAAGAAAACAAAAATAATGACTACATATGATTTATATAACTTTAAAGTAGATGATAAAGACATTGAAATAGTTCAAGTTTTTCTATACAGGCTGAGTCATTAATCAGAATGTAGACTGCAGTCATGAGACTGAAATAAGAAGCAGACTGCAACTTGGAAGGGCAGCTATCAGTGTACTAGTCAGGATCTTGAAGTGTCCAGAAATATCACTGAATACTAAAGTTAGGATTGTCCATGCCATCATATTACCCATTTCTATGTATGTTTGTGAAAAGTGTACAGTGAAGAAAGCTGATAGGAAGAAAATCAACTCATTTGAAATGTGGCAAATGAAATACTGTGGTCTGCTAAAAAGACAAAAAACTGCTTTGTGAAATAAATAAAAGCCTTATCCTATTGTAAACCTTTTCCCAGTGTTTACTTTTGTCCCATTAAATTTAGTGAATCTGTGATCCAGCATGTGGATTTGTGCAAAACAAAGGCCTGTTACAGACCGCCCAAAAGGGGCGGTCTTGGGCCGCTGCCGGTTGCAGCGCGGAGGAGCCGCAGCAGCCAAACCACGCGACTCCTCCGTGCTGCAAAAAAGGAGTGCAGAAATCGCACTCCTTCCAGCAACCCGGAAGAGCCGCCACAAGTGCACTCGCGACGGCTCTTCCGGGTTTAGACGTCCAGACGCTGCGCGTCCGTTACGTCAAGATGGCCGTGCCCGTCTGTATAGGGCGCCGCCATCTTGCCGTACAGAATACGCGCGAGGGGCAAGGCGCGTCCGGAAGCGCCGCCCCTCGCGCGTATTCCTGGCGTAACGACGGCACCGCTTAGGCCCGTCTGTAAGGTGCCAAACACTTTAAATTGTGGTTCTGATATATTGACAGCACAGCAATGTAGATTAGATCCAGCATAAGACAACTGAAGACTTTTTAAAGATTGGAAACCTTTTATGGACTTTTTGAGCAATAAGAAATCTAATGATGTAATGATTTTAAGTCATTTCAGTAGGATTATTTAGTTGGGTTCTTTTCTTTTCTTTATGACTTTTTATTTTTTGAATGTATAATGCTTTGATTGTGAATTAGATTATTTATTTTAAATTTAATAATAATTAAAAAGATCCTTTAATCTTGAACTGTCTGACTATGTAATGTTGCAGTAATGTATCTTTAAACAACAGAAAATATTTTGAGTGCCAAGTTACACATATTCTATGGGACAGCCAGAAACGGCTGAGTCAGGAGCACATGGAATAATTCATAGTTGTTGCAAGGTTGCGTCATGCTATGTGGCACCAAGTGATGACTCAGGAACATATTACTATATAAGTGGACCAAGAAGATGGGTAGTTGTGCGTTAGTTTGGACCTGGAAGAGTTGGTTGGAGCAGATATTGATGTAGTTGATTGGAAGTTGACTGAAAATAGTGTGTAAATATTGTATCATATTGTAGACAATGCAAGTGCAGACAAGTTTCCAGAACGAATCAACTGCCTGTGAGTTCTCTTCTTGTGTGTATGAAAAGTGGTCAGTGTGTTGCCAGTATCAATAGCTGGGTGCTTTTGTGTTTGGAACTCTGCTACATTATTGTTGTGGCTGCATCTGGGTGACTTGTCCCCAGTCTGCACCGGTAAGCGGCTTTTCCCTCACCAACAAGTAATTCCAGAATATTCCATATTTACAGAATTTAGATATCACAATATCACAAAGTCTAAGAAACTTTGGGAATACAAGCCTTTGACCTGATCAGAGAAGCTTTATTTTGTAGAGTTGTTGTTCATAATCATTGTCAGGACTAAAGGGATATTCCAGTTATATGCAGAGTCCAGACATCTCACTTGTTCAAAAAGTAACCCCCTATTTTTCAGCAATTCAAAACAGTGTGTCTTCCCATATCTTGTCCCTCCTTCTCCCCCAACCCCAATCTTCAGGTTCCCAGAAGAACAAACTTGGTAACTTGCAGCTCATAGTTCCTCCCCCAGACATTTGCTCATTAGCCAAAGCCATGGATGATATACCATTCTTTTTCCTTCCCTGAATCACCAGTTGGATAGCATACCCAACATCTACCAGTACCAAAAATATGCTTAAGCATGGCAGTTAAATTTGACAGGACCATGTCTGGACTATGACATAAATATCTTATTTAACAACTCAGTGATTAGAGTAATCATTCTAATATGTCAGATTTATCTCTTATAAGGAAGTAAACAATATTTTTTTCCCTGGCAGACAGAAAAGTTGGCATGGCAAGATGGCGGGAAGGGGTTCATATATGGGACTCTTTTCAAAAACAGAATTGACACACAGAATTAGAAAAGTTGGAAATGGTTTCTCTTTCATTCCAGTTAGGCATAGATTCTGATAGTATTAGAATGGTAGCATATGTGTTTTGTTCATTATTACAGTAATGTAATGGTTGGAGATGTATGTAAATTTCTAATGTACATAATGAAAAAAAATGAAAATAGCATAAATGAAACTACTAGTTTTCAAGGAATTATGATTAACAATTAAGTATTTGCTCCAAGTCATAAAGACTTAAAGTTCATCATCATAATTAAAAAACATCAGCCATCATGTAGCTAACCTGATTAGTGCATGCATCACTGAGGGAGGGGTGTTGAGGACTGATAATTAAAAAGGGGGCTGGTTAATTGATAAAAATATGGCCTTTACTTTCCATGCCTGTAAGAGAAATTCAGTCCAGTATATTAAAGACCATTTTGATGCCTGCAGCTCAGAAGTTCTAGTGCTAATCTTGCATTTGTCATAAGTGGCACATGCTAACTTGTTAGCATAGTCTTAATTATTATCTGTTAATTTCACACTGCACATTAATTACATTATGAAATCTTCTATTCAAGCAAAAAATAAAGGAAATGGAGTTTTATTATGCCTTTTTACCTGAAAATTTGTTGTAATGTACAGTGTTATGAGAAATGAATTTTAGAGAACAGAAATATGGAAATGTGTTTTAAAAAGTTAGAAATATGGAAATCAGTTATAAAAATATATATTATAAAAATATATTTAGATTTGATAGCTAAATTTGATACCTAAGCTACGAATCAGAATAGTGATTTGAATGCTGGACTATGACTCCAGAGAACCAAAATTCAAATCCCTGCTCAACTATGGAAACCTTGGATAAGTCACTCTCTCAGCCTAAGAGGAATCTGCAGCGTGTTACGGACGTGCTGAAGGGGCGTATTAGGGTTAGGAAGGGGCATCACTTCTGGATGCCCCTCAACCCTAGTACAGACCGAGTCTGTACAAAATGGCAGCGCCCGTCCACACGGGGGCCACCATCTTGATGTAGTGGACGTGTTGCATCTGCATGTCGCATGGCGCAAATGATGCTGCAAGTGCGCCATTGGGGCCTCACGGCGTCATAACCACACCACAAAGAGAAGTGCCATTTTGGGGCTTCTTTTTGCAGCATGGAGGAGCCGCCTCTGCTTGAGACCCATTTAAATTAATGGGACTCTGGCACGAATCGACATGGTGGTGTGGTGGCATGTGTGTGCCACGGGTGCCCACCCCATTCATCCCTATGAAGCGCACCACCCCTTGTCCCTGTGCAGCATACGCTGAAAGCTGTGTAAGGCATGCCCGCATATGACATGGGTGCCCTGTATTTTCTTAAAAGATGGAACTCTTAAAAGATGGAACTAATTCTAGCAAAAGCATCCCACAAATAAACAGTAGGCCACACTGCCCAAAAACCCCACAGAAAAGTAGGTAAATTGTCACATAAGTAACTCATTGCTAGTTTGAATGACTGCTGATTTTCTCTTTATTTTATTTTCCACATTCGTTCTCTTACTCCATCAGTCTAATCTGCAACCATTTTTCTCCTCTCTCAGTTGGACTATATATTTGACCATGTCAAAGTTTTACAAAGAAAAATAACATTTTTTTTCTTTTTTTGCTAGACCAGGGGTAGGCAACCTGCGGCCCATGGGCTGGATGCGGCCCGGTGAGGCCTTGGGACCGGCCCTAGCCCGGTCCTGCCGCCGATTGCCGCCGGGGCCTTTGGGGGGCAATTGTCTATAGAAGCCTCAGAAACATGCATTTATATTAACATTTTTTAAAAAATCAGCAAATTTTTTCATGTGTCCTCCATTTTTTTTTAAAAAAAAGTGTCTTCCATTTGAAAATTTTGTCCTACATTTGTCCTGGTTTATTTATATATTTAATTTTTTTAAAAAAAATATTTAATTATTTATTTTTTGGCTTCAGCCCCCAGTTGTCTGAGGGACAGCAACCCGGCCCCCGGCTCAAAAAGATTGCCTACCCCTGTGCTAGACCTTGTCTGTGAGAGATTGAATGGGACTGGTTGTTGTTTCGACATGGTTGGTGTGAGGATGTGTGTAGATATCTTGCTCTGTCTTGAAACACTGCATAAAGTTTATGGCAGTAGATATTATACACATTATTCATGTAACAACACTCACCACATTGAGGTTAATTTTTGTTGCACATTGAATTCAACAAGGGGAAAAATCAGTTTCCTCTCTGATAATTGCCTAGGTTGGCTTAATCCCATCAGATGTAGCTTTCATTTGCCACATTTCTTGTCATGCATGCTGGAACATGTAGAAGTCTGAATAAACTGTTCTCCTTTGCTACAAGAAACAGGTTTCAGTGTTATTCACATTTTTAAACTAAATGCATAAATTCCCACATATTTTTTAAAAGACCATAGGAACACAAAGCATGCTTTCTCCTTGCTTTTACTTTGTATCAGCTGCAATTTCTCCATAGTGTCTTTTGTCTACTGCAAAGCAGCAATTCATTTATAAATCTTCCTTAGTTCATAAACTAATAGGACAATCAATTGGTTCTTATACTAATATAAATTTCAGCTTACTGACACACTAATGCAAAGCCCATTCTTTCTGCCTTATCAAATATGTATTATAAAAATTACTCCCTCTCCTAAATTGGTCTTTTCCTCTTTCACCAGGATTACTCAATATTTACTGGTAGTTAAGAGCATAATGAACATTTTATGTGTGTAGATTACCTTCTGTTTTTCCAAATGCACATGATCAGTTTTCAGATTTGTTGTCATGTCTAATTGTTGTGTCCAGTTGCACACTAAAAAACAAAAACAACCCCCTTTCAAACACCCTGATGTTCCCTGTTTTAATAAAAAAAGAATGCTGAATGTTATTTTATGTCACTCTGCTAAGTAGTGATCTTATGTTTATAAGTAGTGGTCCCTTTGTAAACATATTGATTCTGGAGTCCAAACGTAAAAGAAGGAATATTATGCCACTCTAACTTTGCATGATCCTGAAGTCTCAGTGTTTATTGTTCATAGGCTTGTTACTAATAAGATATGAAAATCTACTTCCCAAATCACAGACTGGATGTTTAAAGAAGCCTGGAAAAGATTAGATGAACATTTCTGGAAACTCTACTGAGCATTTCCTATAGAATTTTTCAGTCATGTTCCAAAGTGGCCCATAAGAACAATTCTATACAAAATGTAATAGTTTTCTCAGTATAGCTGCCTCTCCAGGCACTTCCTATTTATTTCAACTTCCAGATCTGTTGCAACAATCTGCTAAGTCCCATAAAAACCTTGTTTACAAAGTGCTAGACATATATCATTCCATTTCTGCCTTTCCTTCCATTTCAAGAATCTTTCCTTTTTTGATAGTATAGGATCTCTTCACCACAACACTGCACAACTGTAACATTTAGCATTTATTCATTATCCACTCAGCTTTGAAATCTCTCAGCACCAAAGTTCTAGTCAAGTATTATTACAGATAGCATCTTGCTCGTGAACAATGTTGTGATTATAATCATTTTCCCCTCTAGCTTCAAGAAAATGATATCACTTTGGTTATATAAATATATTCAGCACTATACTTTTCCCTCACGTATATTATCTTAATAGTAATGAATAAAGACATAAGTAGCTGGAATTTCAAAGGAAAAGAAATTACTGGCATCCTCCTTTTAAAAAAAGGTTTAGGGTGGCATCTATTTTTAAAAAGCACTCCTAAATTGTTTCATACAGAAATTAATATATGATTCCAGTTGCATGATCTGAAATGCAATGTAAATATTTTCAGTTGCAATAACAAAGAAAAAAAATTAGACATAAGATGACGGAATGCTATAATATGAAAAGAAGATACATTATGAATTCTTAAGTTGTCTTGTAAAGCTGCCTTTGTCACTGAACTGACACACAAGCTTAACAAGATTGTCTGTCCCTGATATCGGGTTTTCTCTTTTTGAAAGCTATTTATTTCACCTTGGTACTGATGTTCCCAGCCAGGGCACTACCTTTCCATGGTTACTTGGTCCTTTGAGGCAAGAAGTAGAGTCCATAAAACAGATTTTTGTTGAGGACCCACACTAAAAGGGACAAAGAACTACGAGAGAGCAGCAGTAGTTGGAGGTGATACTGGCAGAGTATCTCTCAGAGGTAAGGGCAGTGTTGTTTGTTGTTATGTGCCTTCAAGTTATTTCCAACTTATGGCAACGCTAAGGCAAACATATCATGGAGTTTTCTTGGCAAGTTTCTTCAGAGGGGACTTATCACTGCTAATCTCTGAGGCTGAGAGAATGTGACTTGCCCAAGATGGGTTTACGTGGCTGAGCTGGGATTCAAACCCTGGTCTCCAGTGTCACAGTTCAACACCCAAACTGTTACACCACACTGGCTCTCAAATGTAAGGGCAGTAGCATATAGCTAAAACTTGTTACTACTGCACAGAAGAAGATACCAGTAAACCACTTGTGAATGTTGTTACATATTATCATGCATGGTGGTCCTGCTCAAAAATAAAATATTTCTAGTACGAAAACTATGCAAAAAGTATTCAAAATAAATTCCCATTGCTTCCGGAGTTTTATTTACTTAATATGACTTCATTTTTAGGAAATGAGTTGGAGAGGAGATATTGGAAAGTGGCTTTATAATGTATTACCACAGGTAGATTATTGTTAGCAAAAAAGTGGAAAACAGTAAGAATACCTGAAACAGAAGAATGGATTAAAAAAAATTCAAAATTAAGAGAAATGGACAAATTGACTACATTTTTACACAATAAAGAGCAGAAAGAAGGGAATTGGAAACTGTTTGAAAAATATGTAAGATGTGGAATATTAGATTATAAAGGGGGTAAATAGTATAATTTAGACTAAAAAATAATAACTCGGAGTATTTATGAAAACAAGGCAATAGAATAAAATGTTTATTATCCTTATTATGAAATGGTTTAAGATAAAAATAGTCAAAAATTGTATGGATATGCGAAGAGTAAAACGCTAATAGAATTTTTTCCCCACTTACTACGGCAAATGACTGAAATGATGGTAAGGGAGTATATAATTTCAATTTATGATTCATGTAATTGTGCTAGGAAATCAATAAGAGGATATCTAATAGAGAGAAAATGTATTAGAACATTCAAAATGCATACAATTGTAGAATTTATTTTATTTATATATTTTAATAGCAATAAAGATTATTTTTTTAAAAAAAGTATGTTGTTTACCTCAAAAAATCTTATGATGACACAATCCAAAATTAAACAAGAGATGGTGCTGGAAGATAAAACTCCAAGGTCAGAGGGCATTCAATAAGCTACTGCTGAAGATTTGTATGAGTAGTGCTGTGTCTAATAATGTAACTTGATTCAAGCTGAAAGGACATCCAGCTGCAGATATGCTCAGATATGAAAGTTCAAAGCTGCATAGCACATCTTGTAAATACATGTAATATGATCAGCATGAATCAGAGATGTTCCAAAACAAGAAACAGGGCATATAAACATTGCAGTACTTGGTATGAGTAAGCTCAAGCAGACAGGAATGAGTCATTTTCAATCAGGTAATTTCAGGGGCAAAGCAGTTGGGGCAGGATCATCCCAGGATCATCCCAGGTCTGCAACAACCAGACACCATTGTCCCAAGGGCACCCTCTGCCATGGTCCTGAATGGTCCTTTCGCAGACAGTTTTGGGTTGCATTCGGTGGCCCAAGCACAACCTCAGCACAGCCTCCAAGTGATCCAGGAGTAATGCATCATGTGCATGCCCTGCCTCTGGATCAGCCCAATGGTGGCCCTTTGGGGCTATCTGATTGAGGACCTCCATATCCACACATTCTTTATCCACAGATTCAACTACCCATAGCTTGAAAATATATATTTTTTAAAAAATACAGATTCCAAAAAGCAAACCTTGATTTTGCTAATTCATATAAGGGACACCATTTTACTATGGCACTGTATTCAATGGGACCTGAGCATCCATGGACAAGGATTCTGGAACCAAAACCCAGCAGATATCAAAGGCCTGCTGCATACTGTAATTCAAGAAATGAAAACTGAAGAAGAAGCAGAGGGTATTAATAGTAAAGAGAGAAGTGAAAAAGCAATCAGGGGAAACATAATGAAAAGTCTGATCAAATGCTATCAATAAAACTTTGAACACAGTACACCAGTCTAACCATAATCTAAATGTATTCTCCAGCTAGAGAGGTGGAAAAGGAAATTGAAAAATTCTGTGTTGGAATCTAGGAGGCAATTGATCAAACACAAAAGCAGGTAAGATTGATAATCATAGGACACTGGAATGCAAACAGGAAATAGAGCAGAACCAAATATTGTTGGAGAATTTGTCCTATGAGATTGGATTTAATGGAAATAAACAATACACTGATGCCCCTTTTGCCATCAGTAACTGTTGAACATCTGAGATGGAAGTGGTACAGCGTGCTTTCAGCTTAGGTACTTGCCTGATTATATACCTTACCAGATGGCTTTCATTCTATTGTATGCATAGACCAGATAATAGTGATGGAAATGAATCCACCATAATGAATAAGGCAGTCAATATTAGACATCTCAGATTAACGACTGCTTAAATACTGCTATATTGCTTTTGTTTTGCTTTAATTCATTTGAGCATATTAATTATTGAATGTGAAGATTAAGTGGCAGTATTCTAACCTTAATATTCATTAACAGAACACTACAAGATATTTTAAAAATAGGCTAGTATGTGTAGCATTTTTTTAAAAAATGAAATAAGTATTTATTCTATACTATAAAAAATATAGCTGACAATCAACTAAAGTATTGGTTTACATTGTTTTTTTAATTAAAATTTATTAATACATTCTAAAACAAGACATAACAAACAGTACACCAAAACAACAATAAATAAAGACAATAACCCAGACAAGGCCCTGAAAATTATAGATAAAAAGGATATTCAGGGATTCTGAAAGACATATTTCCATAAAAATTTAGCTAAAATTGGGGGATGTCTACAATCTTGCTGGATGTGTGCCAAATCTCATGAAAGGTGAATCCAGAGTGTAAGCCTCTCACTCTGTTGTTAATATCTGCCATTTTCTCCATTAACCACAAATCCCAGAGTCTAGTCCACCATCCTGCAATATTCATCTTTCCAGTTTTCCAGTTCTTGGCTATCTCAGGCATGGCAACAGCCAAAAGCAAACTAATAAATTCTTTATGCTGCAGGGCTATATTTTCATTCATAAAAATGGAGAACAGGAGCAGGAGTGGTGATATTTGTATACTTTGTTTAGTGATCTTGGAGATCAGTTGTAAAATTTCTGTCCAATACTCATGCACTAAGGGGCAATCCAGCCACATATGTACAAAAGTTCCCCTACCTTCACAACTCATCCAGCATTTTGGATTAACATTGGTAGACATACGAGCCAATTTGACTGGGGTGAGGTACATTGGTTTTGGACCAAAAAACTCACACATTTTTGAAAAAGTCAAGCACATGGCCCGTACAACATTGAGAAAACACCCACTTTTCTTCAATGTCTAACAGTTAAATCTTTAAGATGTTTCTTCAGAAGCTCTGCTGAATTCAACAGTACTCTGATTATGAATATTTTAATATGTTCTTAAGAGCAATTGATTAGATGAAAGCTATAAATAATATCTAAGCTAAGCATTTTAATGTATCCCACCAACTCAGAGTTTCTGAAGGTCCCATCCTTTCAAATAACTTTATGACAGCATCTTACATGCAATCTGAAAGATAAAAAGGATTCTGTGAAAGCAAGCATTGCCAGAGTGCTGGATGGCAAAATTTTGGCATAACCAAAACAACAGATGAACGCCGTATTAATAGGACACACTTTGTGAAGTTTAGTTTGTTAAAAATAACATCTCCACACATAGTTCCATCTGTCACTTAAAGAGTTGGGTTTTATAAAAAAAATCATTGCTATAAATAAAACTGTTATTTTATTTTTTCTGTATTGACAAACACACAAACAAAACACCTAAAAGGGTATAATTAATCTTTTGAACATTGAAATACACACACACACACACACACACACACACAGTGGATCCTTGTTATACGCTGGGGTTTGGTTCCAAGATCCCCCATGTATAACAAAATCCGTGTATGCTCAAGTCCCATTAAGTATAATGACATAGCAAAATGGTGTCCCTAATAAAAAATGGAACATCAAGGTAAATTTATACTTTTTTGGAACATTTTCAAACCATGTAGGCTTAAATCCGTGTATAAAAAATCCGTGCATAAGAAGGACCGACTGTACACACACTACTACAACAACCAATGCAGAGGAATAGAAGACAAAAACAAAAAGGGAAGAATGAAAGACCTATTCCACAAGATTCGGGAAATCAAAAGAAAGTTCAAACCAAAGACTGTGATGCTCTATGACAATAAAAATAACATAATTCAAGACCAGGAAGTAATAAAAAATGGATGCAATACACAGAAGAGTTATATAAAAGAGATGACAACATGAAGGGCACATGGGATGAAGAGCCAAATGAAGATGAACTTCAAATTCTAAAAAGCAAGGTGGAAGCTGCAATAAGGAAAATAGCAAAAAACAAGTCTCCAGGAACATGATATTCGAACTGCTGCAATCTGCATTGACAGAATCAACATATGTCAACAGTATGGAAAACAAAACAATGGCTGACACATTGGAAGCAATCAATATTCATCCTCATTTACACAAAAAAAGGAGACACAAGAGACAGCAGCAACTATAGGACCATAGCACTAATCCCTATGTAAGCAAAATTATGCTCAAAATTCTGCAACATAGGCTCCAACCATACATGGAAAGAGAGGTCCAAGCAGGTTAAGGATAGGAAGGGATACTAGGAACCACATCAGAAACATACAATGGCTAATGGATTGCACCAAGACATTCCAAAAGAAAATCAGCATGTGCTTTATAGCTTATAGCAAAGCCCTTGACTGCATAGATCATGAAACACTATGGAAGGCCTTTAAAGATATAGGAATGCCAACACATCCAATAGTCCTGATGAGGAATCTGTACTCAGGACAAGAGATTACTGTCAGAACAGAACACAAAGAAACAGAATGGTTCACAATTGGCAAAGGGGTGAGTCAAGGCTGCATCTTACCACCCCAGCTGTTCCACTTATATGCAGAACATATTGTAAGAAATGCAGGCTTGGACACAGAAGGAGGAGTGAAAATAGAAGGAAGGAATATTAACAATCTGAGATATGCTGACGATACCATAATACTAGCAGAAAACCTCACAGACCATGAACTGCTACTAAAGAAAATCAAAGAAGAAAGTGATAAAGAAAACAAAAATAATGACCATGTAGATCTTACATAAATTCAAACTAGATAATGAGGAAATAGAAAGAGTAAAAGAGTTCTCACATCTGGGATCAAATATTGATAGAAATGGGGTCTGCAGCCAGGAAATCAGAAGAAGATTAAGAATGGGCAGAGCAGCTATAAAAGAACTACAAAAGATGCTAAAATGCAATGACATACAACTCAACACAAAAGTTAGAATCATACAAGCCACTGTATTTCCCATTACAATGTATGGATGAGAGAGCTGGACAGTTAAAAAAGAAAAGAAGAAGAAAATCAATTCATTTGAGATGTTGTGCTGGAGAAGAGTGCTAAACATCCCATGGAAGGCCAAAAAACAAAAACCAAACAAACAAACAAATGGGTCCTAGAGGAGATCAAGGCAGAAATCTCCCTGCATGCTAGGATAACAAAATTTAGGCTGGCGTACTTTGGACATATGAGAAGACATGAATTACTGGGAAAACCCCCAATAATGCTAGGAAAAGTGGAGGGAAGTAGAAAGAGAGGAAGGCCACATGCAAAATGGATGGACTCTATTAAAGAGATAATGAAGTTTATTGCACTTACCTTAGACCAGCCCCTGAGCATTCTTAAAGGGGCCTTTCCTGGAATGGGAGGTGGCAGGGAATGCTGAATATTGCACAGCGAGAACGCTGTGGCCGCCGCCGAGCGTTCCCCTTCTGTTCTGGGAGCCTTCCGTTCTGTTCTAGAGGGCCAATTTTTGAGAACACTTGAGAAAGCGTTCCCGAAAATCAGCCCTGGGGAACGCTCCCAGAACGGAAGGGGAACGCTTGGCGGAGGTGGCGGCATTCTTGCTGTGTGATATACAGTGTTCCTCACCTCCTCCCATTCCAGGAACAGCCCCTTTAAGAATGCTCAGGGGCCGTTCTAAGGTAAGTGCGATAAACTCCATTGAATATGAGTTGATCAGAGCAGTAGAAGGCACAGTGTCTTGGAGATGTCTCACCATGGGTTGAAATTGATGCAAAGGCAGTTAACAACAAGAAAAATCAATGTTTTCCTCAAATTAAAATGGCCCCTGAATTCTGTGTGTTTCCCATTTGGTGCTGTGTGCCTTCAAGTGATTTCTGACTTATGGGAACCCTATGCGGTTTCTGGGGCTGAGAGTGTGTGACTTACCCAAGGTAAACTAGTGGGTTTCCATGGCCAAGCGGAAACCAAACTCTGATCTTTAGAGTCCAAGTCATGCACATGAACCACTATACCATGCTGGCTCATATGTTTCCCCTATCATGACAGAAATCATTTCCATTCTCGACTGATGCTTTCCAGATTAAGGTACTTATCATGGAGTTCTTTTAGCACTTTCTCTCACAGAAACTGCTGCATTGCTGTCACTACTAACACCTGCCAAGGCATATGGGGATGCTTTCATGTTAACTTATTACAACACCTGCTCAGTCTCTTCAGTCTTCTGTTTTTTCATGGTACTCTGAAGTAACGTGACAATAATTGCTAAACACATATGTCCACATGACTACTTGAGGTGCTGCTTTTATTATAATTTAATAAATGTATACCTTGAAAGGTGAAGCTACCCTAAAGAGACAGATCATGTGATTACTATTGTCCATGGATTGTATTGCTTATATGTATAATGTATAAAACCTACTACTTCAATAGACATCTGAATTTAAAGGGGATGGGAGTGAGAGATTGCTATTTCTGTCAAGTGTATGTCATTCTCTAGATGTCAACTCTACTCAAGGCAGACAGATGGCTTTAAAGAAAGTTGTTTGCACTACCTAAAACAGATATTTTTTTGAATCTAGTGTAAATGACAAACAATAGGTTCACATGCTTTATATAGCCATGCCAGAGCTCTATCTTTTTAACTTCCTTTAAATATTGTTATCTCTGGAAAGGAATTAAAATGAAATAGACAATTTGAAGATGATGCTGTCATTTCCACTTTGTAATTTTGTTCCGACAAAAAGAAAGGAATCTATCTACACCACAGGAACACATGAGACTAATGTAGATAAGCATACGTGAAAAAGCAGTTTCAACAATTCACTAACGCAAACAGTGTGATGCGGCAGCTAAAAAGGCCAATGCAATTTTAGGCTGCATCAATAAAAGTATAGTGTCAAGATCAAGAGAAGTAATAGTGCCACTGTATTCTGTTCTGGTCAGGCCCCACCTGAAATACTGTGTCCAGTTCTGGGCACCACAATTAAAAAGGGACATTGAGAAACTGGAGCGTGTCCAAAGGAGGGCGACTAAAACGGTGAAGGGTCTGGAAAGCATGCCCTATGAGGAATGACTTAGGGAGCTGGGGATGTTTAGCCTGGAGAAGAGAAGGTTAAGAGGTGATATGATAGCCCTGTTTAAATATTTGAAGGGATGTCATACTGAGGAGGGAGCAAGCTTGTTTTCTGCTGCTCAAGAGACTAGAACGTGGAGCAATGGGTGCAAGCTCCAAGAAAAGAGATTCCACCTCAACATTAGGAGGAACTTCCTGACAGTAAGGGCTGTTCGACAGTGGAACACACTCCCTCAGATTGTAGTGGAATCTCTCTCCTTGGAGGTCTTCAGACAAAGGCTGGATGGCCATCTGTCGGGGATGCTTTGATTTGGATTTCCTGCATGGCAGGGGGTTGGACTGGATGGCCCTTGCGGTCTCTTCCAACTCTATGATTCTATGATTCTATGATATATTTTAAAGTCAGAATCTAGCCAGGGGAGGGTGGTGTTCTTTTTTAAAGTGCAGTATTCATTTCTATCTTGTTACTGTTAAAATTAAAAATGATGTGAGAGAACTTCTGATAGTCTGCATTGGATTGGATGGTAAATGTATTTATTTCCAAAGAAATCTGGAAAAGTTATGATTTATTTCTGAACAATGAGAAATGATTTGCAGGCCAATGAGATACAAAGATGATTCCTACTTATTCCAGTCCCCCTTTTGGCGTCCATAGTTTCCTTCATTCCTTTCAGAAATAACTCAGTCAAGTTCAACATTAAATTCTTATTTTAAAAAAACTGAAGAGATTTTTTATCCCTGTCCTCAATAGCAAGAATCTGGCCTTATCTCAGACAATATGTAGTAAATAAAATGGATCCACCTAATTTTGCCACCTAACAGATTATGGACAATTTTGAGAGGCCACGTTTGTTCAATTTTAGGGTAGGCAACTGGAACTTCAGAATTCTCTATATTCAAAATATTATTTTTTTACTGACAGCCATTCTAATCTCAGGGCAGGCCTGATTTTGGGACATATTGGATAGCTGGGCCAGGAAATGGACTACCAGGAATCCAATTCTGGGAAATACCAAAAGGGCAGTGCATCTTTTTTGGTTTATCTGAATGAGTTGAAAAAGTGGCACTGTGGACTGATATTTGGCCTTATGCCATTTCTTTTCCAGTCCTAGGGCCACAAAACCACTCTGGCAGGGGGCTGTATATAGCAGAAGGGTCATATTTTACCCACCCCAACTTACTGTTGAAGGAGATATATTAATGCTGTCCACCATCTCCCTTTTTCTCAGCTAATGCCAAAGAGGTTATGAGATCATTATTTTAATGAAAGAAATGACATTGGGTGACCAAATTGTGGGGGAACAAATGAAGGTTTAGGCCAGATAAAACAGACATTCTTCTGATCAACAGCAAGACCAATCTAGGACTGCAACCAGTTTTTCACAGAGTTGCAGTCCCTCTGAACATCTTGAAAGGCCAGCAGGGAGGGGGCCAGCCTGGCCTCCCATGGAAGGGAGTTCCTGAAGGTGGGAACAGCCACTGAGAAGCCTCTCTCTTGTGTCCCATCAAGTGAGTCTGTGATCTTGGTGGGACCAAAGAGAAAGCCTTCCCCTGAAGATCTTAGGGCTCTAGCAGATTTGTACAGGGAGATATACAGTCTCTCAAATAGACTGGTGTTAAGCGGTGTATGGGTTTATAGGTCATAACTAGCACTTTGAATTGTCCTGGAAATGAACCAGTAGCCAGTGAAGCTGTTTCAACAAGGGAGTTACATGCTCCCTATAACTCGTCCCAGTCAGCATTCTGGTTGCAGCATTCTGAACCCACTGAAGTTTACAGTTTCCAAAGGCAGCTCCACATAGAATGTGTTACAGTAGTCCAAACAGAATGTAATCAAGGCCTGTGTCCCCACAGCCACTGTACATTCATGTATGTTTTGCATATATACATATAGCCTGAAGTAATTATATTCATACTATTTTAAATAATTCTTTGCATGAAATGAAGTTTGTGCATACTGAACCATCAGAAAGCAAAGGTGTCACAATCTCTGACACCCATGTAGATAATTTTGGATTTTGGAGTATTTCAGATATCAGAATTCTAGACAAGGGATACTCTGTTGATGCAGACGTGAGCATGCAGAATAATCTCAGAAGTCTGTGAGAAGATAAACAAGTGGTAGGCTGAAGCGTGCCAGGAAAACAGCTGCTACATGAAAGCATGCTGAAGCCTGGCTTTTCTCCATAGAGGCACTGTTTATTCTTAGTTGCAAACACACACACAAGAACAATGCTACACATCCAAAATCCACCAACTACAAACCCACACTGTACAATGGAGATCTGGGCTTATATACACATTTGCCATACGGCCACTTTGCCCAGCCCCTTCCTGTACAAGTTCCTGTGTCACTTGGATTATTGTCCTCTATCCAAGATGACACAGCATATTTACATAATTGCTACGTTCTCTCTGGTACACTCTGTGACCTTGGACATTCATCTATTGCCTTGAGTCTCAGCTGCAACCAATTCCTAGTTTCTGAACAGTGAGTGACCATTTGCCTTTATGTCACATCTGAACATTTTTCCATACTGCTTTATACTTTAACATAATCAACCTGTACTCAGATTATGTATGTACATCCCAAAATGTGTGCAAATTTCCATGTAGGAAAAAAAGTACACAAACTCTTAAATGGGCATGGGATGAAAGTGCAGATGAGATAAAAAGTAACAAAACCAAGACTGAGTCATTTTTTATATCCCTAGCTACTAATCACTAGGGAAACATAGAAATGCCAGATTCATAAACTGTGTGCCACTGAAATCTCCTCTGGAAAGACTGATTGCTTTTATGTCCTGATTACCAGATTTTTAGAGCCTCTAGTTGGCCACTGGGGTAAACCCATTGCTGGACTAAATTGATTTCTGGCAGCAGGGCTCTTCTTATCATTATTTATGCTGGTGCAGCTGTGTAAAACACGGAACTCCATGAAATACCTGTTTTTCTGGAATTGGCACTACAACCCATTGAATGGATTGTTAATTTCAAGCATGTCCTGACAGAGAAGTCTTCTGAGACCAAATTTAAACTCTTTTTCAAGATTTCGTCCCAGCAGAGCTCTCCCTCAGGACAAGTTCAAATTAACATTTGGCTCAGGCAAGACTCGCTCCTCCTTTTTCTGCTTTATTATTGAGGAGGAGTGAATTTAGGGAATGGTTTTTGTACATCCTCTGAAGCAAACAGATAGAATAGGTTGGCAGGTATTTGATTAGAGTTGTGAAGCCTGGATTGTCATGCTTTGAAACAGGCTTCAGGACTCCCGAGAGAATATTTTCACACTGACACTGATTTTCTAGAAAAATAATGCTGTTTTTATTATGAAGCATAATCACTTTTACCTATTGGAATATTGAACTGAAGAAGATGCTGATTTTATATAGAAGTGTTTTGCTTATTAAAAAGATATGTATAAAAATGAAGATTAATCACAATCTCAAATACAGAAAGAAGATATACTATTGGACTGTTACAGCACAAAAAGCCTAGCCAACCAATGGCCAAATTCTACCACCAGGGCCATTGGTTGGCTAGGCATTTTGGGCTGAAACTGGCTGGTAAAATGGTGCTAAGAAGGTTCACATTGGCCTAAAACATAAGGAGAAAAAAGAGCAGTTTCTGGCAACAACGGGAGCATGGTGTGCAGAAGATGCACATCTCTGATTAGCCAGAAGCCATTCCAGGGCCACCTAAGGCACCCTCAGGCCACTAGAAAAAGCACTCCTTACTGGTGGTCTGTTTGGGACTGCAGTGGCCGCCTCCTTCATAGCAGCCCATTTGGTTGCCACGATCCTATGCTGATCGGGGCCAACTGGGCCAACTAGAGAGTAAAGCCACCAGTCACCCCCTAACCTATAAAACTATGAGTGTATGGTGGTGCTCTCCTTCTTTTCAAATGAAATTATATTTCTAGGAGACTTCTAGAAGTGTTATTCATATTCTCCAATGTGCCTTTGTTTAAAGGTAAGTATGGCGGGGTACAGACTGCCAGAAAGAGGCGACCAGCCGCCGCCTCTATTTTCCACATTACCACACCGCAGCAACCAAATTGTGTGCCGTGGCTACATGGAAACAAAAGGACCGCTAAAAAGCCGCTCCTTTTAGTGCTGCTGCAAACTGCCTGCGGTGGCGCAAGCACATTGCTGCCACGAACACCCATCTGGAAGGTGCACGGCAGTGATGTCACAGCTGTGTGTGCCGTGTATAAGGCACCGCACAGCTGTGACGTCCTGGTGGTGTCCTAGGGTTCTGGGGTGTCTGGAAACAGTGCCCCAAGGCAACCCTAGCACGTCGCCAGGACATGCTAAAGGGCCCGTTTGTACAAGGCCTATGTATGTTTTTCCCCACCTGCTGTCACACTGCCATGTTTCGCTAATGCAAGTTAGCCGGCACAGAAGTAGTGAAACTACTAAAATAAATGGGGAGATGATGATGATGATGGATGATGATGATACTCCTAAGATTGGGACTCAAGGTGGCATACAAATTCAAGTAGGTACAATTGAAAAACAGAAAAATTAATATTAATATAGAATTAACCTGTTAACAATATTACAACAATTTAAAACATAGATTTAAACAGGATAAAAACTGCTCAAAACAATATAATTTAACACACCAGACCACCCTCTTAAAAGTCCTTTCCATAGAAACTTTCAGTTTTAAAAGGCTGTTAGAAAAGGAATGTCTTCACCTGTTGATGAAAGACAGGAAATAGGAGCAGGCACTGAGATGGGAGGCAGGGTGAATGCAATAAACTCATGGCTGCAACTATGAAAACATCCCTCTTGTGTAACCCCCCCCCCACTATACCAGTTAAAGTTGTGGAATTGAGAGAAGGGCTTCTTCTGTGGATGTCAGGGTCCAGGCAAGCTCATAGGGAAAGTCTGTCAAATAGCCTGGACCTACGCTATGCATGGCTTTATAGGTCATCATCAGCATTTTGAATTGTGCTTGGAAATAGACCAGCAGCCCATGGAGCTATTGGAGCATGGTGGTTGTTTATGCCTGTGACCAGCCACAGTTAACAACCATGTAATGATTATGTAAATGTTTTGCCTGCCTCTTTTTAAAGTGTTTTTAAACTAGATGAAACATATAAGGTATAGGGGGAAATCTTGTCAAATTAGATAGTCACATTACTTTTTAAATAAAATTGAACTTTCCCTCTGTATTTTAGTCTAATTTTGGAATGAGACAGATACTTCTTTTTTAAAAAAGGAGGGTGTCAGAAGAAAATGAAAATTCTTTAGTGGAATTCTCCACCACTACCTTACTGAGACTTCAGAAAAGTTTCAAAAGACCAAACAACCCAGACTGAAGGACTGGCACTCTTACATAATTGTTAGCACAGTCACCGCCAAGGTCTCTTTTATATATATTGTATACACACTCACACCATATATATATATATATATATATATATATATATATATGAAAACAATATCTATAATATATATAAAATAGGCCATAATAAAGCTATGATTCCATTATACATAGAATCATAGATTCACATGTTTGACAAGAGAAAGTAAAACACAAAAGGAAAATAAATTGTTGGAAAATAAGAAGAATCCAAATGCATTATTTATTTATTTATTTATTTATTTATATAGTGCTGTAGATTTGCACAGCACTGTATATACAAATAATAAAATCAATAAAAATGAAACCTGCCAATGGCGTACATTCTACAAAATACATAGAAAACAATAGGTAATAATACAGGATAGAATTAGATAAAATAAGGAGGCAACAATTAAAAACATCAAATCAAA
Source organism: Sceloporus undulatus (assembly GCF_019175285.1). Lineage (NCBI taxonomy): Eukaryota > Metazoa > Chordata > Lepidosauria > Squamata > Phrynosomatidae > Sceloporus > Sceloporus undulatus. Next base: position 903,957 of record NW_024802935.1, on the reverse strand, counting down.
TATCAGATAAATAATCACACAATGCCTGAGAACGCTTCCCTGAACAGGATGGTCTTCAACTCAGTTTTAAAACTGGTTAAAGTAGTGAACACCCGTACTTGTGGAGGAAGAAGGTTCCAGGAGTGAGGGGCAGCAAGTGAGATGGGACGAATCCAGGATGGGGCAGTGGAGATCCTAGGCTGGGACAGCAGACCTTGACTACCAGAACGGAGGGTACTAGTGGGAATGTAAGGAGAAAGAAGTTCAGACAAATAAGGAGGGGCCAGCCCATGCAGGTCAAAAGTCAGCAACAGAAGTTTATACTGAATATGGAAGGGGAGCCAGTGAAGGGATGATAACAGAGAAACATGGTCAAAGTGGTGAGCGGATGTAATAATGCGTGCAGCTGAATGCTGGTCAGAAATTAAAGGATGAAGGTGAGAGAGGAAGACCTGCCACAAGGAAGTTACAATAATCTAGCCGGAAGACCACCAGAGCGTGGATCAGGGTCTTGGCAGTGGAGGTCGAGAGAAATGGATGGATTTTGGCAATATTGTAAAAAAAAAGAATCTACAGGCCTTGGCTGTGGCCTGGATCTGCGGGATATATGACAAGAAAAATCAAAAATAAAACCAAGACTGTGTGCTTCCTGGACCGGTCGAATAGAGATGACATAAACAGAAACAGAAAAGGAGTATTGAAGGGTGGACTTAGGTGGAAAGACAAGAAGCTCTGTCTTGGACATGTTGAGCTTCAAATGCTGATGGAGCATCCACTGAGAGACATCTGTAAGGCAAGATGAAACTTGCTGTCAAGACTTGAAGAAAGGTCAGGGGTGGTGTCATCGGCATACAGATGATAGGAAACACCAAAAGAACTGATAAGTTTTCGTAGGGACAATGTGCAAAGAGAAAACAGTAGGGGACCCAAAACAGAGCCTTGGGGAACGCCAACAGATAACGGAACAGAGGAAGAAGTCTATCCACCCGTGATCACTGCAAAAGATCTATTGAACAAATAAGATTATCTATTAAAATTCTCCCTCTTAATATTTGAAATTACAAGAGAAGGAACTACATACTTCCAACATAAATGGCTGAAGATGTTGGCCAGAATTCTGTATAGGTAATCTAGCTATATAATCCCATTAGTTATATAACTAATTAGTATCTCCCAGGCCTGACCTCTCAATCCCAATTTACCTAGTAGCATATGTTTGGAATAATGTGATCTGTTCCTGTGTTGATCAGGTAGCAGCTGTTTTATGTCCCCATTCCCTGCAGTAAGCAATCTCTATTGTGTCAAGCAGAAGAAGGATCCCTGTCACAGTTTCTACTCTTTCCAGCAATCACCTGCACAAATGTTGTGGTGGAAACATCATTCAGCTGTTTCTTGATCAACAGGGGAACAGATCCCTGTCACTCATAGCAGAAGCTTCCCCGTAAGTGGGTACTGGGAGACTTTCATGGTTTCTACATATTCCCTAAAGTAGTGTGTATGTAGGAATCATGAATCTGAACCAGTCACAAATGTGTAACTCTGGCTTATACATTTGTTACTGCCTTAGTGAATTCTGATGCTAGGATCTTACACTTTATTTGTTTCTCATCAGGCTTACTGGGAAGTTAGAATACAATGGGAGGGTCAGACTACTGCATTTTGTTGCTAGTCCCAAAGAGAAGTTAAATCACCGAATCAATGGAAATTATCTATGTATTGAATCTCCATTCAACATTTGATTCAATGGGCTTGCTCTAAGTAGGACTAACTAATAGGATTCAAGCCTATGTATGAAACTCTGAACTTCGAAGAGAAAAGGCTGGATTTTTTAAAAAATGTAACACGTAGTAGGAATATCCAATATTCTTACTACAGTGGACCCTTGTTATACGCTGGGGTTTGGTTCCAAGATCCCCCATGTATAACAAAATCCGTGTATGTTCAAGTTCCATTAAATATAATGACATAGCAAAATGGTCCCAAAATTGTGATATTTGAAATGTATACTTTTTTAATATTTTCAAATTGTGGATGCTTGAATACGTGTATAAAAAATCAGTGTATAAGAAGGGCTGACTGTACTACACTACTTACCTTAGTTTTCATAGCCCTTAAGTATCTTCAACAGAAGAGGGTACAGCTCCTGAATCTTTAAAGACAGAAGGAAATTTCAGCCTGCAAAATTCCTCTTCTGCACAATTATTAAAGACGGAGAAGCCCGGTTTACCCTGGCTTTACAAACAAATCACAAATGAGGTAAAGAAAGAGAGAGTGAATGGAAGACACAACTTCTGTACCTTGCATGGGCACACCCTTGCTGAAGAAAAAGCAGGCAAAGGTACAAACTGACCATTAATGAAATTTGAACATTTGAAGCCAATTCAGTTCATTTGAATTGACAAAGCATATTTTGGTCTTCATTTTGCCTTCTCCTGAGAACAAGCTTATAGCTGTCTTGTCACAAACCCTTAACAAATATCAACAGAAAGTACATCTCTTCAAGCAATGCTGTTGTTTTGCACAAACAATAGTATGCAAACCCATATACTATCAAATCGGGCAGGAAAGCAAGCCCTATCCTTCATCTGAAACAATAATTGAATGGCCAAACACTGACATGAAGGACAGGCTGGAGCAATCAAGAGCTGAATACATTTTCACCATGATTTGCATTCTTCCTGTGCTTGAGGTTAATCCACGTCAAAGTCAAGTAAACAGTACACTTGGGGGCACCTAGCTATCTTTTAGAAATTCCTAGCATATAAAGGACATTGATGACACATAACAGTCACAGAGGATTTTGATTTCATTTTTAAAATGAAGAAGAGATGATCTGTGAAGAGTTCCTGGATTTCCTTCTTCTTACTCGGGCTTACCATGAGATCTTAAGAGGTAAATTACTTGGGAAGTCGTCTTCCACAATATGTCCTCTGTGTGACACAAAGGGAATCCTTTAATTATTTCTGTTCTATAAGAGAACACTAGAACTTTGAAAAGTTACTGTTTGGATCAATAACTCCCACAATTCCCCACACAATATGACCAAAAATCCCACAGAAGGGATGCTCTTGGGAGCTGTAGCCAAAAATGGAAATTTTACAAGCTTTGCCTATTATGTGAAAAATGAAAACACACAATACTTCATAGTGCCCACAAAAACCCATATCTTATTAACTGAAATTATATATGGAGTTTACATTATATTCATAATTTACTATTTAATTATATATATATATATATATATATATATATATATATATATATATCCCGCCCTTTCAAGGATCTAGGTGGGAAACAACAGTCCAATATAACATTTAAAAACAGTAGTAATATAATCCTAATCCCCTAGCCTTCCTTCCTTCTGCTAAAATACAAATAAGACATCATACTATATAATAACAGTAGCAGTATCACACATTACACCCAGTTGCATAGAGAATGCAGCTAAAATTAGGAGCACGGAAAAATATTTACAGGAGTGGTCATAGGGAGAGACAGTGGGTAGGTGAGCAGTTCAGGTTTTCAATTTGGAGGTTAGTCTGAGAAGGCTCACCAGAAGAGATCCGTCTTTATCGCCTTTTTAAAGGACTCTAAAGATGTAATATGGCAGATCTTCTCCAGCAGGTTGTTCCATATTTTTGGAGCGGTGGCTGAAAAGGTCCTCTGGGAAGTTGCCATCAGCCTGGTTTTCTTCGGCTGTAGTAGGTTTCTCCTAGAGGACCTGAGTGTGCAGGAAGGATTGTATGGGAGGAGACATTCCCTCAAGTAGTCTGGTCCCAGACTAAGGACTGGAGCGTGCCTTTGATGCGTCTTCCCGACTTTTAGAACGCATGCATCATTTAAACAGCATACCTCCAAAGTGACCCGAAGCAGCTTTATTTTGGCCTGTCTGTACGGACCCAAAATATAGCAAATAGCACCTTCATTTATATACTGATTCATATCACTCTAAGCAGTCTCTAAATGGTGTACAACTGTAAGTTAATTGCCCCCATCAAGCCGAGTACTTATTTTAGCAACCCTGGAAGGATGTAAGCCTGAGTAAAGCCTGTGCACTGGCTGGTGTTGAACTGACGACCTTATGGTTTGCGAGTGAATGGCTGCAGTACAGGCATTACTATACCCTGATAAAATATATTCTGTAAAATGAAATCCATCATTAGGGTTGAAAATGATCCTCATTTTGCTACAAACTATCCGACTAACACTTCCCAAAACAATATGTGAACTCAAATATTGTGATAGCTTATATTCACATTTTTCTGTTTTTTTATTGTCATTTTTATGAGAACTGTGTATAACAACTGTAAATAGCATGAAAATGTAAATATTAGTGTAAATATTGTCTACCATATAAAGAATGAACATTGCATAATATTGCTGTCTAATACATTGGGGAAACCATAGAAAAACTGAGCATAAGTATTGGATATGAGGAAAATTGATATTTTGTTTAAAAAACCATATTATAAATTGAATACGGAATTTTTTAAAGACTGGGAAAGATTTGTGCACTTTAAGAAGAAGAAGTGGGGGAAGATAATATTAATTAAAGATATCTTCAAAGAATGAAAAAGATAGTAAAAAGACATAGAAGAAAATCAAATTATGGGTAAAAAGAGTAAAATTACAAAGAAATTAGAACTTTTCTTTGCCGATTAACATATAAGATTTTGTGATCCTTTATTTTTTTCAAAGGGTAAAGTAAGAAAGTAAGAAAATAAAAATTATTTTATTTAAGAGTTAATTGACAATAAGAATGGTAAATCAGACAATATGAATAATAGATAGATAGATAGATAGATAGATAGATAGATAGATAGATAGATAGATAGATAGA
>NW_024802935.1:795292-899128 GCF_019175285.1 Sceloporus undulatus | reverse complement strand
GTAAATAAAAATACTCACTTATAGAACTCCCATGGAGGTAACAAATGTTAAGAATGAATGGAATTTTATGTTTGCCTGAAGGTTAAGAACGGAAATGTAAGAAAGTATGTGTAATATATAAATGTCACTATGATTTTAGTTTAATGTTTATTCTAGTGTTTGTATAGTTTTTAAAAATAAAACTGGAAAAAAGAAAATTTGAGCAAACATTAGAAATGGATGTCGGGGCTGGACTAAACAAGCATACCATTGCAACGATGAGAAACTGAACAAAACAGAAATTATGACATTTATCCATGATTATTCTGCACTGGTGCAAACTGGCATAAGACATTAACATCAGGTGCCAGAGCTGGATCAGGGGAATGAGGGAAGGAATTGACATGAAGCAAGATGGTGGCTACCCGATATGATGCTACCTTTAGAGCGCCAGTGTTTTATCTCTAATAAAGTATTATCACCTTTACTATAAACTTTAACATTCTTGCTGCTAAACTTTTGTTTTAGGTTTGAATGTTGTTCAGTTCTGTTTTTGTGAACCTTCCTTTGCTCTGAGCATTTTAAGTTTGAACTTCTGAGTGCAATATGAAACTACAGAAATGCTGGCTTTCCAAGATTATTATTGACTCGGGCAACAAACCTTCTAAACAGACAAAAATAGGCAGGATACAGACCACCCCTTTAGGGCACCCTGCACCTGCTTCTTTCCCCGACGGATCGGGGCATGAGCTGCCACAGCGGCAGCCCCGGAGGCCCCAATCCGCCGCTTTTCCAGGCCTTGGGGAAGTGGCAAAACACTGCTTCCCTGCGGCCTGGAAAGGGGTGTCCTTGGGGTTTCATGCCCCAAGGACACCCCAACAGCAGCAGGAAGAGAGAGAAAGGGGCCGCTTGGCCCATTTCTCTTCAGTATCGCTGGTGCAGCCATGTAAAGGCCGCACCAGCGATACGCGATGTGAAAGGATATCCATTTTGAAGCTCCTTTCAGCGCCGCTGAAAGGGCGCAACAAGCGCACTTCAGCAGCACCAGTACATAACGGCCGCGCTGCACCTTTTGCACATGATACAGCCATTATGTCAAGATGGTGGCACCCATGTAGATAGGGCGCCGCCATTTTGACGTACTGAGTACGTACTAGGGTTAGGAAGCGTCTGAAAACGATGCTCCCAAGCAACCCTAGCACGTACTGAGTACGTGCTTTTAGGCCAATCTGTACAGGGCCATAGACTCCCTTTTCACAAATAGGCAAGAGTCTCCAATGCAATAGACTGATTTAGATTTAAGCAACAGATATTTGATATTGGATTCTTTACAAACTGAAGTATTTAAGTCAGATAATGATCATGGTTATTTAGAGAATGTGGGAGTCTTGTTTTTTTCCTTGTAGTAACCGCAGTTGCTTTGAGGGACTACCAGCTAAATGTCCAGGAAGGATCTTTTGCCAAGGGAGGTGTTTTTAATCACTAAGACTTTTGAAATGCTGCTAATTATACCTGTATCAATAACAGAATTTAGGCATTAACAGAACAATTTTATAATGAGGAGGTTTCTATTCATCCTAATAATAAAACAGCTTCTCAGGCTGCTCCACTATTTGACCACCCTAATCCTATTGACTGTTCTTTGGTTCTGACATTACAAGTATCTCAAGTGATGATTGAAGCTGGGAATAACCCTATTAATAAAGGCAAGTGGTCAATTTTTTATAATATCAAGATCTTTTTAAGTAAACCATTGAGGCATGAGCCCAGAAGGATTAAGTCCTTTCAGTTTCTCCCAAATTTTGGCCATTATCAAAGACATATTACATCCTTTGATTCTTCCTTAGGCCCTGCTCTGTTGTTTGCTAAAAATAACTTTTTAAAATATTCATTGCTTTAGGATCTTTAAGAATAATATGATTAGTATGTTGGTGGCCTATAAGAAGGGAGAACCTGAAGAAGTAGGCTTGCCATCATGGATCTTGAATTTGGAGTAGGCCCAAAAATGTAGATGAACTGATTCAACTTAAAGAGGAATGGAATAACTTGAAGCAAGCAATTGAAAGGATTAACAACACACAACATTTAACAGCAGCTTCTTTTGAAATAGAGAAAGCCAATCAATTCAATGTTGATACTGGGGTCCTCCATACCAACTATTACTACCAAAGAACAGCTTTTGGATTGCTCGAACCAAACATCTGTGTCAAAGGAGAATGGAGGTGTAAAGGATGATGCACCCAGTATTGTCATGCCTCTACTGCAAATTTGCCATCTTGTGCTAACTTCTTTTCTAAGGTGAAACCTGCTGCTGAGGATTCCCCACCTCTACTTGACTTTGAGCTTGATGTGAGATCTGGAGCTGGGGAAGTGCCTGTTGAGCAAGTACAGGGGATAGGGAATTGGGTGAATTAGCCTCTGTGCATCCACATATTATTGACATCCGCAAGATGACACACCAATAAAGGACTTTTTGTAGGTCACTGATGCTGTTTCTGAACTTCAGTCAGTAGAGGAGCCGACTTTGCAGGGGTTTCAGGAGATTTCAGTTGCCAATCAAATAATGGTAATGGCCCAGCTGGAGACTACAACATTGAAATTTTAGGCTGCATCAATAGAAGTATAGTGTCTAGATCAAGAGAAGTAATAGTGCCACTGTATTCTGCGTTGGTCAGGCCCCACCTAGAATATTGTGTCCAGTTCTGGGCACCACAATTCAGAAAGGACATTGAGAAACTGGAGTGTGTCCAAAGGAGGGTGACAAAAATGGTGAAGGGTCTGGAAACCATGTCCTATGAGGAACGACTTAGGGAGCTGGGGATGTTTAGCCTGGAGAAAAGAAAGTTAAGAGGTGATATGATAGCCCTGTTTAAATATTTGAAAGGATGTCATATTGAAGAGGGAGCAAGCTTGTTTTCTGCTGCTCCAGAGAACAGGACCCGGAACAATGGATGCAAGTTACAGGAAAAGAGATTCCACCTGAACATTAGGAGGAACTTCCTGACAGTAAGGGCTGTTCGAAAGTGGAATGCACTCCCTCGGAGGGTGATAGAGTCTCCTTCCTTGGAGGTCTTTAAACAGAGGCTGGATGGCCATCTGTCAGGGATGCTTTGATTTGGATTTCCTGCATGGCAGGGGGTTGGACTGGATGGCCCTAGTGGTCTCTTCCAACTCTACGACTCTATGATTCTATGATTCTATGAAATTCCAGAGGATAATCTAATCTCAGTTGGAAATTGATCCAGTTACTTCTACATGGGCTAATGGGCCTGCTTGGTCTAATATGAATGGTTGTGTCCAAACTGAGGAAGTATTGTTTTCTGCAATTTCATCAGTGACTAAAAGGGGGTAGCTAAGGACTGTCACTCTTTTCATGCAATATAGCTGGCTGGCTGAATAAAAACTCAGATATGGATTTTATTGACTATATTGGTAGAATTGACATTGTATGTCTTCAAGAATCATGGTGCCCATATGATATCCTATTGTATCATTTTGTGTGCCTGTGTGTAGATCCTCCAATTGGGGGGATTGGCCATACTTCTAAAACTCTTAAGTATACAGTGCTGTCATCATGTGCATCAATAGTGCAAGCTCTTCCATTGCAATTAAGATATTACAAGATAATTCTGTTTAATATTTATAGTCGCTCTATCTCAAATGAGCCTAATTTAGCCATTTATTGGGACCAGCTGTTTAGCTATGTTGAAGATATCACCAATAGGTTTATTTCTTTGAGGAGCATTTTATTGGGCGATTTTAATGTAAGAATTGGGCCTTCTGATGATTTTCTTTCGCATTTTATAATCGATCTAGGCTTACCACCATTTCCCTTAAATTTTCCTCATGTTGGAAAGGATCAAAATGTCAACAATAATGGGTCATTCCTGATCAATCTTTGTATTAGTAACACCTTTTTAATATTATATGGCTCTGAAGGGTTCCCCAAAACTGATGGTTTTACATATAATTCACCCACTGGGAAAAGTAATATTGACTATATGTTTAATTGTCAGTTCTGATATATGTGAAAGTGACCATTTACCTTTATATGTCTCCCTTCATCAAACTGAGCCAATTTTTTTTCATCCTTTAGGAGTGATTTGACAGCCCATAGGTTTTAATCTTTTAACTGTTAGCACTAGAATAAAAAATGCCTTGTCGATATATATGGATATAGTGACTATTTTTTAAGGTGAGGCCTCTCATCCATTTAATTATATAAATGGCAGAAGAACATGGTTTGATAGGGGTTGCCTTATCAGGAATAGTAAGTTAAGACAAATGTTCTATCAGGCTTTGGTCAATCCAATGGTTAAATATGGGCCTTATTACAAGCCCTGCAAAGAGTATTTTAAATTGGTGGAAGGCAAAAGGAAGGTATTTTTCCAACAGAAGCGGACATCTCTGGACCATGCTTTGAAATCCAATTACACTAAAACCTTTTGGGTGGCAGTTTGGAAACATATGAATAATGACAACCCTGTGGTTTTTCCTACTATATCTCCCCAGATTTTGCTTGTGTATTTTAGTGATAAAATGGGAAGCCAAACATTTGAGGATAATCCATTAATAAAAAAATTAAGTTGATCCTTAAATTAAAATCTGGTAAATCCCCAGGGTATGACAGCCTCCCAGCAGAGAATTTGAAATTCTGCCCTGAGAAATGGACAAAGACATTGGCTAATCTATTTACTCTTGTAAATAACTCTGGTGAGATACCAGTTGATTGGAGGGATACCATCATAATTCCAATCTTTAAAAAGGGAGATAGATGGGACCCTGGAAATTATCACCCAATAAGTCTGTTATTGGTAGTGGGCAAATTTTATGCCAGTTATTAAGATTTGAAATTACTGAGCTGGATGAATGCACAGGGTTTGATAGGTGCGGAGCAAGTGGGATTTAGAAATCATATGCCCACTGTGGATCACATAAGAGTGCTTTCATTCCTTGTAAATGAATACCTGTTGCACCCAGAAGGCAAATTATATGCAGCTTTTATTTATCTTAGGGCTGCTTTTGAATCAGTTCACCGGCCTTTATTATGGGCCAAGCTTAGAAGTCTTAATAGAGATCCCTGATTGTTATTTCTTTCAGCCAACTACATACAAATAATCAATACAGAGTGAAATTTTCTGAAATCGGCCTATTAACAGACCCTATTTACTCTGGTGTAGGAGTTAGACAAGGTTGTGTGTTGACTCCTCATCTATTTAATCTATTTGTGGCTGATTTACCTGCCTTTATTTCCACAGTAAATTCCCACCCACCTTGGTTGGGAAATTGCTTGCTATTTGTACTTCAGTATGCTGATGATACATTGTTACTCCCTCTAACAATGGGTATGGTGGGTATGGCAAAAGCCCTGAAAATATTTTTTGAATATTGCAATAAATTTCACCTGCTGTTAAATTTGATAAATCCAAAATACTGGTATTTTCTAAGAGATTTGCCCCAAGAACACTGAAGGTCAAAAAACAGATAATCAATCAGTAAGGAAGTAAGTTTACCTTGGTGTCTTTTTTTATTTTAACAGGCACTGGAGCAAACAGAGAGATAAAGTAATTCTAACAGAGAAATGACCATTGGCTGCCATACAATTTTTTTTACTATAAAAAAGGCAACCCGAATGTCCTGACGGACTTAAACATTTAGAAAGCAAAATTAAGACTGCAATTACTTTATAGTATATCCACCTGGATTCCAGCCTTTAATAAGGAGATTGAATGTTTGTAGACTTTTTTTTCCAGAAGAATATTATTTGTTTCCCCATGTGTACACCATTTGACTCTTTATGCAGAACTGGACTTGAATGCTCTTGAAACTGAAGCCTGGCTGATGACTTATAGGTTTTGGTTTAAGACTCATTTCAGACTCAATAGATCTGACCTTTTATGATTCCTTATATCTGATGTTTACTATGACAGATGGGCTACATTTTACATATGTAAAGTAATGTCTATAGGCTTAAATTTTTATTCTCTTTTTCTATTCACTGAAAAGGAGTGTCTTGAAACTGTCAGAGTCTGCCTCGGGGAGAGAGAATATCAGCTGTCATATCCAACACCTCCTAGGGTTTGTTCCCTATCGATGCTCGGTATCCCTTCCTTGCAGGGTAGGATTCCAGATTATTTTCAAACTCTTTCGTTGCTGGTGTCACGGAAGACCTTTCTGTTTGTAAGGCTGAATGTACACCCTACAAATGTCACTAGGGGCAGATACAGACCCTATTTTTGAATCATACATGTTATTGTGCTCAAGCTCCTGACATTCTTCTTCGTAATGTATTGTTTTCTCCACTGTATATAATTCCTAGGGGAAAATTGTTAAGGAGGTTATTGGAAATGAATATTTGTTTGGGTAAGTTATCAGCAGAATATTTATTAGAAGAGCAGAACCCCATATCAGGTGCCAGTCAGTGATACCCTTCATTTTACTAGAGATGTTTCTCATCTGGAAGAACAAATAGTCAAAACTAATTGTCAAGAATAATTAACTAAGGGTAGAAATGGAAGGATAGTTCTACTGTTTCATATTAGCTCCTTGAATTCAGAATGTTACATGGATGGACTTTTGGTCTAATGCAGCAGGACAGTTATATTTTTCACATTTATATTTTTTACATTTCTGTAAATTCAATAAGTAAAAGATATCTAAAGGTCCAAAAACCACTACCACATGGATTTTCTGGGAGTTGTACTGTCAGTGCTACTTATTAGCACCTTGGGACACCAAAAAAGTAGGTTACATGATTTCAAACATAGTGGGGATTAAGAAATGCATCCCTGCTGTTTCTTGGGAAGCTACAACATGAAGACTATTGCTTAGTATCCAATTCTTTTTTAAGGTTTGGATAAAGCTCTCTGAAGCAAATAATAGAGTGTCTACTGATCTTTATAAACTTTGGAGCCTGCCCTGGATGAAAGGGGCCATTCTGTAACTGTGAATTAGAAGTAACGGATTGATCAAGAACTGGCCAGGTGAGACCATCTTCTAGTTTATCAATAGACTGAATAACTTCTGACAGGGATAAAAATTCAATTGAAATTGATATAAAATGTGATATCACTCTTGGACAAAAATGAGACATAGAAAGGGTTCTATGTGTATTTACAGTGGGGAACATCTTTTGAAAAGATGAGTCTGAATCTATCTGTGTGAGGAATTCAGGAAAACAAAGCTGGGTGAAATGTATCCTAATGAAAAGTCCTCCAAAGTACGATGGAGGGAGCTTGTTGATGCGGTTATGTGTGGATATTCTTGTACATAAGCTACCACATAAATAATGTGAAAAGGATGATTAATTGAATTTAACTGACATCCTAATGCACTTTTTCCACAAAATATTGAGTGTTCAACTGATTTTCTTTCACATGCATCAATGTTTACTTAAAAGAAAATTATTCAGTGCAGAATAATATGTGTTTATGATTTGTGTGCATAAACATACACTCTGCACTACTCATGTGCACTGTTCTTACATGCTCTAATCAATGCCTGTGTCCACTGAACATTTAAAGTCACATTACATGAAATTTACAGTCCTATATAAAGTAGCTGACAATTCCAACTGCCAGAGAAGGTACTTCTTATAATGCTTTGTGTATATTAAGGAAAATCAGAAGGAAACCTGGCCTCTAGAAACTGAGGATTCCAAACAATAGTAGCCATTGTGCGTACTTTATGCCCGTTTGTAACAGGCCATTGTCTATGTAACAATGAAAGCAACACTTCCTGTCTCTAACTGTGGATTTTGAATAATTAGGGAGATGTGGCTGTATACTCTGTGCTACTTAGATCCTCAGGGTACATTGTGGTACGCGGGAATATTTTTCCTATAACCTTTGTTTGTGAAATAGCCTTCCGTCATCCCTTTACAGTCCTCAGATTGTACAGCATAGCTAGTAAGATATTTGTAAAGATCCATGCATAATTAAAGCTGAGCAAGATAGGGAAAAAAAGAGAAAAATGCGCCTTTTCCTTCTGTTTCTCTTTTTATATTATGTGTAGTTTCAATTTTAAAATATTATAGTGATCAAAAGCTGCCCAAACACATAGCCAAGGACTGTGTGCACAGAAAGACAGAGACTGCAAACCAGCCTAGAGAGCACATCAACTCAGCTTCACAAAAAATAAATATTGGGATAGTGATCACAATGGAATATGACCTTGATTGAATTCTAAATGAAATGGTTCTGAGGGTGACCCTAATAGAAACTGCCACTCTCTACTTTCCCCCTCTCTTTTTGCTCTGAACGGGAAAGTTTCCTCCTCATATCAGTGGTGGCTGGTGGTTTCCTTATCTATGGAGAAGTGAATCCACTTTAGGTTTTAGTGTGACATATAGGATGTTGAATCCTATCCCCAAATTAGGTTCAGCATCTTCGATATTGACACTGAGAGCCAGTGTGGCGTAGTTATTTGAAAGTTGGACTACAGCTCTGGAGGCCAGGGTTTGATTCCCCACTTGGCCATGAAATCCACTGGGTAAGTCACATGCTCTCAGCTTCAGGGAAAGGCAATGGAAAACCTCCTTTGAATAAATCTTGCCAAGAAAACCCCATGACAGGTTTGCCTTAGGATCATAGTAAGTAAAAAAATGACCTGAAGGCACAAAACAACAAGAACTTTTGTTCCAAAATACTGTAGAAAAAATCCAGCTTGAGACTGCTTTAACCCCCTAGCTCAATGCTAGGGAATTCTGGGAACTGTAGTTTTGTGAGACATTTAGCCTTCTCTGTCAGAAGGTCTAGTGTCACAACAAACTACAATTGCCAGGATTCCCTACCACTGAGCCAGGACAGCTAAAGCAATCTCAAACTGGATTTTTTTCTACAGTGTGTTTTGGACCTCAGATAGCTCCTTTAAACTCTGGGCTAAACCTTGGAGTGGAGTCAGTGGTTCATTTCCTGGCACTATTCAAAGTATTCTTTATTATCTATAAAGCCCTATGTGGCTTAAGTCCAGTCCACCAAAAAGAGCATATCTCCTCACATGATCCGTCCCAAGATTTAAGATGCTAGAAGAAGAGCTTTTTTTCAGTCTTGCCATGATGACAGGTACAACTGATGATAGAACAGGACAGACCCTTTGCTGTAGCTGCCCCCCTCCCCCGCCCAAGATATGGAATTCCTTCTATAGGATGCTAGGTTGGCGTGGTTTCTCTTCTCTTTCCAGTGACATGCAAAGAGAATCTTATTTATCTAGGGTACTAACTGTTAATTAACCATTGCAGAAGGTCTTTTAATTTTAATAATTCTGTATTTTTTATCTGACCTTTTAAATGTTTGTTTGCAAGAATGTCATGGGGAACCTTGTCAAAAGCCTTACTGAAATCAAGATATACTATATCCACAGCATTCCCTTCATCTACCAAGCTGATAATTTTATCAGAAAAAGAGATTAGATTTGTCTGGCATGACTTGTTTCTCTGAAACCCGTGTTGCCTTTTTGTGATTGTGGCATTGCTTTCTAGATGTTCACAGACTCTCTTTTTAATGATCTGCTCTAGAATCTTTTCTGGTATTGATGTCAGACTAACTGGACGATAATTGTTTGGATCCTCTTTTTTCCCCTTTTTGAAGATGGGGACAATGTTTGCCCTCCTCCAGTCTGCTGGGACTTCTGTTCTCCAGGAGTTCTCAAAGATTATTGCCAATGGCTCCGATATTACATTTGCCAGTTCTTTTAATACCCTTGGATGTAGTTTATCTGGTCCCGGAGACTTAAATTCATTTAGATTAACAAGGTATTCCTGTACTGTCTCTTTATTTATTCTGTGCTGAAATTCCCCTATTCTGTCCTCTGCACCATTATCCTCAGGTTGAACACCCTTTTCCTTTTCTGAGAATACTGAGGCAAAGAAAGTGTTGAGTAATTCTGCTTTTTCTCTGTTTTCTGTTAGCATTTTGCCATCTTCTGCACACAGTGACCCTTCCATTTTCTTCTTTGTTTTGCTGTGGACAACCCCCCCAAAAAGCCCTTTTTGTTGTTCTTAACCTCTCTAGCAAGCCTGAGTTCATTCTGTGCTTTAGGGTTTCTGACTTTAATCCTACACATGCTCACTATTTGTTTGAATTCCTCTTTGGTGATTTCCCTGTTTTTCCATTTCTTATACATGTTCCATTTCAAACTTAGCTCATTTGAAAGTTCCTTAGTCATCCATCCTGGTTTCTTGAGGCATCTCCCATTTTTCTTCCTACTGGAACTGATTGAAATTGTGGCTTCAGTATCTCCCCTTTGAGAAACTCCCATCCATCTTGAACTCTTTTCTCTTTTAGTATTCCTGACCATGGGATTACTCCCAGTATTTCTCTAAGTTTACTAAGGCCGGTTACAAACCGGCATTTGGGACGTCCAGAGGACGTCCCATTTTTAAAAAGGGGCGTCTCTTCTAGACGCCCCTGGGCCTAATACGGACTCCGTCTGTACAAGATGGTGCCAGCCCTTCTACATGGCCGGCGCCATCTTTGCGTATCGGA
The DNA here is from genome assembly GCF_019175285.1 of Sceloporus undulatus. NCBI lineage: Eukaryota > Metazoa > Chordata > Lepidosauria > Squamata > Phrynosomatidae > Sceloporus > Sceloporus undulatus. The sequence continues at coordinate 888,665 of NW_024802935.1, read as the reverse complement.
TGCTGAGCATCCGTACGCGTCGCGTCCTTTGTGATGTAGCGAGTGCGCCCCTGGCGCCTCGCTACGTCGCAAATGCAACTCTAAAAGAAGCTCCATTTTGGAGCTTCTTTTTCGGTCCGCAGGGGAGCTGCGCCGTGTGGAGGCTCCGGCTCCCTTGTGGACTAACCGGCGGCGGCGGCAGACCGCCGCAAAGCGGCGGCTTGTATCCCGCCATAAATCAGCTTTCCTAAAGTCTAGAATGCGTGTCTGACTATGCCTGGCTTCTCCTTTCCATTGTATAACAAACTCCAGGAGAACATGATCACTCCCACCTAAGGATCCCAACACTTGCATTCCGTTAACTAGATCATCCCTGTTGCTTAGGATCAGATCCAAAATAGCTGATCTCCTTGTTGCCTCTTCCACCTTTTAGACCATGAAATTGTCTTCCAGGCAAGTGAGGAATTTGCTAGACCTTGAGGATTTGGCTGAGTTTGACTTCCAGTAAATATCAGGATAGTTGAAATAACCCATCACTACTACATCTCTCCTTTCTGAGTGTGTGGTCATCTGTTCTAGAAAGGCATCATCCGATTCCTCAGTCTGACTTGGGGGTCTGCAGTACATTCCCACAATAACATCCTTGTTGTTTCCATTCCCTTTAATTTTTATCCAGGTGCGCTCCACCTGGTTTCCAGGATTAATATCCTGGATCTCTTCACTGGTGCAAATGTCCCTGACATATAAGGCTATTCCTCCTCCTTTTCTGTTTGGCCTGTTTCTCTTAAAAAGGTTATACCCCTCTATTTTTACATTCCAATCATGAGACTCATCCCACCAGGTTATCATATTTGCATTGTTGTGCTAGGAGTTCGAGTTCATCTTGCTTATTTCCCATGCTCTGTGCATTAGTGTAGAGACATCGAAGACCATGTGTCCCTTTGACTTGCTGCCTATGCAATTTTTTTTGCCTCCCACTTTTGGGTCCTTGCACTGTTTGTCTTGTTCCTTCTATGACAGTTTGATTATTTTCTCCAGCTCTTTTGCCTTCCAGAATATTGTCTCCCTCTCCCAAATAACTCACACCCACACACATAATTAGCGTAAATGTTCAGCTTGTTCCCTTTTGATATTTCAGGAAATTTGTCAACAATCCCCTCCCCCCCTCCACCAAGAAGGAGGGATGAACAATTTTAAAAATCCAGTCCTTAGAAAAGAGATTTATTTTTATTTATTTTTTAAAAAAATATCACCTTGTTCTACACATGAACAAGATGTGAACGCTGATTTGACACAACACTGGTGCTCATTGCAGCTTCTTCCACTGTGCTTAATACAGCCTTTTCTCTTTCTTCTGCTGTCAAAGGAACATATAGATGAGATCCCAGTCACATAATTAGCAATCAAGTAAATAGCATCATATATAGTTGATATCATGATATATAGTTCTTTCAATATCTTTTAACTACTGCAATTGCAGTCAGTCTTATCAGTAAAATATCACTCTCTCTCTAGTGCTGATTTAAGTTCATTATTTGTATTGAAGCTTGACTTGGAAGTTGCAAAGATCCATTGATATCTTCACCTCTTTACATTACTAATCTTCATCAGGGAAGTAATGCCTTGACTTGAGTGAAAGTGGCTTCCGTCTTTCTACCTTTTAAAATGTTTTTGACATGTTTACCAGATTTTAAATTACAAATGAAACCTATAAATTTCTAATTAATCTGGTGTTCTCTAAGGAAGCTAACAAGTCATAGGTAGCAGTATATTGAACTCTAAGCTTCCACCCAAAGCACACTGAAAAAAAAAATGGGAACTAGCAGGAGAAATCCATGTTATCCTGTACACTGTAATATTTTTTTTCTGTTTGTGTATTACTATATTCTCTGAAGATGCCAGCCACAGATGCTGGCAAAACATCAGGAAGAAACTTTTCTGGAACATGGCCACATAGCCCGAAAAACCCACAAAAACTATTACTATATTGTTCACCTGATTGCCCAATTATTAGTTAGGAAGCATTTAAATAAGAAGCCACTTGGATACACCCAGCCTGTGTTTTATCACATCAAAATGGAAAGTAATTTAAAAAATATTATGCTGGATCCAGGCTAACTATGCATATAAAAAATAATTAAATTCTGTGGGACAAGCTAGTCATGACTAATTTAAATTATAATAGAATGTATACAGTGGTATCTGTCAGCTCAACAAACATTGCTGAGGGGCTGGAGGTTTATCTTTCTTGGAGTCCTCTGTGTGCCTCCTGTATCTTCTCTGAAGGGTGCCTGAACCCCCTGGGAGAGATTGTTTGAGTGAACTGAAGGGCTTCAAGGCAAAGATAGTGAAGTGAAGGTAATATTGTGCAAGTGTAATTCCATTCTACTGACATTAGATATAGAAAAATATTAATCTGCTCATAATCAAATCTAGATCCAACCTATTCCTATTTGTCTCCCAGTCATCTCTTCCTCCTTTCTCCTTCTTACATATTCTATTTTATCTTCTTCAACAATCTCCAAATCTACTGGAATGTCTTAGGAACTTAGGGGCAAAATAAGGCCCTGAAGGGGTGGCCTGATGCCATTCTGAGAAAGCCGGATTAGATCTGCAGCAACTTCATGCCAAGGCCCCAATCTGGCCAGCTTCTGCCCCAAATAGGAGTGGAAAAAATCAACTCCTATTTGCGGCAGAAAAACACCACCCTTTCCACTACTGTGGTGTCTTTTTTGTGTTTGCCCTGGTGGCACAGTGGTTAAATGCTTATAGTGCAGCCACTCACTCACAAACCATAAGGTTGGAAGTTCAATACCAGCAAAAAAGGGCTCAAGCTCGACTCAGGCTTGCATCCTTCCAAGGTCGCTAAAACGAGTACTCAGATTGTTGGGGACAATTAGGTTACAGTTGTTAACCACTTAGACACTGTTAGTTCAGTATGAAGTGGTATATAAATGAAGCTGGGGCTTTTTTTGTTATTGTTTTTTCAGTAGTGTGGTGTGTGTAGACACCGCACCAGAAAAACAGCATGAAGCCAGTGTACATGAGGTCAGCCATGAAGTTTCCCAGCAGTGTGGGGGTAGCGTCAGAGTGTGCAGCATATAAACGCCACACTCAGACGCTGCCCCTAAGCTGGCACAAAGGGGAAGTCTGCTTCACAATGTCAGTGTTGCAGGTACTTTTTCCATAGTACACAACAAATCAAATTTCTCTTTGTCTTAGTATAAATGTCAAAGTCCAATGAATGTTGATTAATGTTGACTTAATTTGCATGGCATAAAGCCCTGATGCAAGCAAGTTTAATGTTTCTCTATAGCTTTTTCCCTCAGTATTTTTAAGTTATTCATTAGATTGTTTTTAAAATGCAAACTCAATGTACATTAAAAAAAATACTTGAAATGATGCTGACTTACTGGATCCATCAGGAGAATGCTAACTTTGTAAACCCACCAAGAATGTAAATCTGACTTACTCATTCAAATATCTTATTTGCATTCTATATCCACAACAACAACCTTCAGAAGTCTATATAAACCAGTGATAGCCAACATTACTCAGGGTTGCTGAAATAAAATGTTCTTATTTGAAAATGTAATTATTGATATAATCTCAGTGTGCCCATCCTGAATTGTTTGGGTCTCGGCCAATTCCTTTCCAAAACAGTTGTGATGATGGGAGTGCTCAAGCTAAAAAATCCTTGAAATACATTATAGGTGGAACATGGGCTTCATGACTGGTGTTCATGGACTTTGAAGTCCTGTTTCCCCTGTATGCATTAGAGCATGAAATTGCTTCCCTATAGGATATAATCATAAGTCTTATCTATTTTTCCAGGCATTTTGACTAAGTGTTCTGCATCCCATGCAAAGGAGGAATACACTGAAGGCTTTCTAGAACTGGAAAGGTATTCTATGCAAAATAATTATTATTCCTATTAAAATTATTAATATTAATAAAAGTATGGAAAAGATAAGCATTGACTGGCATGCTGTGTTACACTAATAAATAGTGTATCCTCTACATAAAATGTGAAACAGATAAATGAACCAATAAACTTTGTTTTATTTTCATTTGCTGTCATTTCAAATTAACCATTGTTCCTAATTACTGCAAAGCCTAGTATCCATTAAGTCAGCTTTTACTAAAATATCACTCTATATTAAACTGAATGGATTGATTTAAAGAAGCACTGCTTGACTAAGGGGACAAAACAGATGAGAGTAAAGGGGCATCTCAGAGCTCTGCCCCTTTAAGGTTGGATCAGGGCTGGGCAAAAAGATGCTGGTCTGTATAATTACCAGTATGGCTTCTGTCTGGATTGAGGGCATGGCATGTCTAAATGCCCTGCCCCTAAGATGGTCCCAAGCTGGCCAAAATGGGCTGTCTGTTTTGGCCCTAAATCTGTACATGATGGGTAGTCCACTGTGGGAAGTATGGTTTTCTTGTCTTGACACTGATCTTCCACCCAAATCACCTGCCAATGATTTATCAGCTGCAGCTCATTGTACTCAGATGGCTTCAGGGACCAGAAGCTATCAGTTCTGACTAAGTAAAGTTGATGGTCAGGAACCAGGGATTGCCCTCAGAATTAGGATGAGAGTTGTTGTTATTTACTTTCAAGTCAGCTTTGATCTACACTATGAATGATATTAATAATCTTTCAGTCCTTATATAATGTCTACTCCAAGCTCAAAAGGGCTTATTTCCTCGCAAATGCATATAGGATTCCATCTTATTATTTTTAACCTAAGATGGATTGGGCCTGATAATGTCTCCAAGTATTAAATATATATTGTTTCTTTGCTTTTTTTACTAAAGCATTCCTATACAGAATAATTTGTATCCTGGACTGAAAATGGCTGCATAAAAAAGCTGTTGCAGAACTGCCAATAATGAAGTTAGTTTATTGTTCACACAAATACTAAAGGGAATAATATTTTTGTAGAAGCCCAGTAAAATCTTACAAGCAAAATGCTGTATTAGAGTCATAAAATAACTGGTTGTTTTTTTGTTTTGTTTTTTTAAGTAAAGGATGTATGCTGCATTTTAAAAACATAAGCATGTATTTTGCTTGTTTGGAAAATGTTGCGATTTCTTCCCTCTACAAAATAAACAGAGCTGTACATTGTATTGACAATATGATAGCAATGATCATCCTACCTGACCATATGCATTTATTGTAACAGATGCTTTAAATTCAACAATGGAAGTGGAGATATTTAACTAAAGTGATTTAAGTTGTAAGATGATTCCCCAAGTGAAGAACCATTTCACACATACCCATGAAATGCTACTAAAATTGAATTCCACAATAGCATTAATTTTTAAAAGAAGAAAAAGAAGCAACTCGCTCAACAAGCACTGATCCATGCCTCAGATAAATGCATTTTATACATTGCAAGTAGATAAATGTTTGTAATGACAAAATAAGATTGTCAAATGAAGTAAAGGACAGAGTTCTTGAACCTTTAATTGTTGTGTAGAGGAGAGAATTTTAGGTATATTGCTTGCACAACAGCAACACTATCTTAAATCCCTACCTCTACACATGTATTAAAGGCACAGGAACTCTGCACCTTATTTCACCTGGCGTCCCTATGACAAAATTAAGTCTCAGCTGCTATAAACCCGTTTGCAAGGCATTATGCATAGCAAATACTATTAAATAAAACAGAACTTCACAACCAATAACATCCCCCAAACTTCCACACTTCTTCCCTGTTCAGTGGCCATATAGACTCATTCCCAACAGTTTCTCCCATTTTCAACATGGACATCTGTGGTACGAGTTTGTTAATGTGTTGTAATGTGTTCAGATTTAACAGCATGTCTAAACTAGATATCTGCTCAGTTTGGTACATCTCTTGGCTCACCAAAAAGTAAGCATTTCTTCTTGGTTTTTTAAAAAGTGGAATATGATCTGAAATACACCATAGAAAACATAGCAATATATTGATCTAAGATATAGGCAGTATGCAAAAGGATCTTTGAAACTCACTGAAAGATCGCGGTTGGTGAGCTTTTGTGGACTTGAGTCTATTTCCACGGATGAAATTGATAGAGTGGGAAGCCCAGGGAAAGACCTATATAGTGTGTGAGAATGTCCATAGGAACGCAACATTTTGTGGGTGTGGAGATAATGTGACAAGTTCAATTTTAACAATGGTTGTTGGAAACAAGGCAAGAATGTTGCCTGAAGCCAAGGTTATTAGATAACCATATGAATAAATATTGGGATATAGTGTGGGGGCCAAAAAGAAAATGTGAACTGATCAATAGAGCCAAATGAGGCTGGTGGTTTAGCTAGTGATATAATGTGTGCAGGGTGCCAGGATACCATTGTTTCTGTTCAACCCATTGCTGATGGACTGCAGTTTGTTGATATTCCAGTTTTGCCATTTCTCTTTTCAATCTTCTTTTCAAATAGCAGATTTAGACTAGTCTGCAATGGGGGGAAAATACAATGAAAATTTGTGGGGAGAGAAGCCCTCCATTCTTATCTTAAAATAATAATGACATGAAAAATCTAAGGTAACAGGAAGGAAATTGAATGAAAATAATTTTTAAAAGTGTCAGGTTTGTGGACTCCAAAAGAGCATCCAAGGACCCCCATATTAAATACTCTGGTCTAATGCACTTTAAAAAAAAATAACATTTTAGTGTGAGCCACTCTGATTGTCTTGCTACAGAAGAGTGTGATATAAATAAAAGTTTTATTTATTATTTATTATTCTCCCAATTTGTTGTTATTTACTGTCTTCAAGTCAGTTTTGACTTATGATGGCCCTATGAATGAGAGTCCTCCAAGTCTATCATCAACAACCTGCTCAGGTCTTTCAGACTTAAGGCCATGGCTTCCTTAATTGAGTCTATCCATCTGGTATGCTGTCTTCCTCTTTCCCTGGATCTTACCAAGAATTATTGTTTTTTTTCAGTGAATCCGATCTGTTCATGACATGGGCAAAGTACTACAGCCTCAGTTTAATTATCTTGGCTGCTAGGGAGAGTTCAGGCTTGATTTGATCTAGCACTCACTTATATGTCTTTGTAGCAGTCCATGGTATATGCACCACATCACAAATGTGTGAGCTGATTTTCTTCCAATCAGCCTTCTTCACTGGCTAGTTTTCACAACTCCATGTGTAGTTATTAGAAATACAGTGGCATGGACCATCCTAACATTAGTATTTAGTGATATATTCTCCTAATAGCAATCCTATATGGCTTTAGGAGGCTGGTGAGCAGCTTTATGATGTTGTAGTTCTCCTATAGTTGTGCTCCACTAATGTAAGGGCAAATCACTAGCACTCTTTGGTGTATAGCAGACTGGCAGCTTGGGGCAGCCTCTGGCCACTTCAGCCCTGGTAGCCCCCCTCCATCAGCATGGGACCACAGCAACCAAATGCCACAGTCCTGGAGCTGTCCACTGCAACAGCCCTCAATGGGCTACTGGCAATGAGCACTTTTTAAGTGCTCCTTTTTGGGCTGCCTTTGGGCTGCCTTATGCAGCAGCGAAACATCTTCCAGCCACTCTGGGAGTGTGCATCATCTGCCTGAAGCTGCTCTTTCCTGCCCATCTGTTTCACACCTATGTGATCTATTACTGCAACACCCTTTGGCTCTAAAGCTCCTTCATCCACTGGACCTAGTATACTTATTTTACATCCCATTTTAAAATCCCATTATTTTACATCCCTTTAGTTTACATCTCATTATATGAAATGGGAAAGAGAAAGAAAAAACCTTTGACACAAAAAGGAGGAATAGGTGGGAAGCACCTCTTCTTCTACCCTTCTGCTTTATTAGTAGGACAGAGGACATTCTAGAAAAAGAAATGGAGAAGTACTTTCATTATATCTATGTACTAATTTAATGTTGTTGTTGTTGTTGTTGTTGTTATGCTTTATTTATATATAGTGCTGTAGATTTACACAGTGCTGTACATACAAACAATAAAATGGTTAAGAATAAACCTGCCCATGGCATACAATCTAGGAAATAATAGTATAATACATATAAATAATACATAACAATACAGGAAAGGGTTCAATAAAACAGGCAACAAATTAAAAATGTCAATTAGCAAATAATAGTCATGCAATGCCTAGGAACGCTTCTCTGAACAGAATGTAGGGTTAGAACCACCACTATTACAACACGAAAAAAGTAAAGTGCTAACATGAGTTAAATGGAAATGAATGGATGGTTTGCCAAGTATGTGTGTGCGCATGCGCACACACACACACACACACACACACACACACTTCCTCATTTCTACAGTGTTTGAAAGACATTTGAAATTACTTGTCAAGATGCCAAGAAAAGAAGAATAAATGTCTTTTGTTATCTTATCATGCTTTATTGGTATGGCTAAGTGCACTAGCAATAACTTTTTTCACAAGTATTTTTTCTCTTATGACAGCTATTGGTGTTATTAATGTTTTAGAATTCTTCTTTCATCTCTAGTCAGTAGCTTGTTTACTTCTTCTTTTATTCCCATGATAATAATGGTGTATTTTTCTGATGTGAAGCCATATCCAAAATCCTTGCTAGTTTCCCACTAAATATGAACTGTTGCATGTACAATTAATCTTGTAATTAAGTCCATAATGTGTATTGCCTATGTGCTTGATGTTAAATTGATGCCAAATTATTTAAATGTATCATTCTGCATTAAAAGCTCTTAAGTCCTGCTCTGTGCAAGATTTTCCACTCAACATGTTATGAATTAATTAAGATTACAGAATACAGAAGTGATACCAACTCCTCATAGTTTACTTTTTCTATCAGTTGATTGTGATGTTCCTAACTATCTTGTTCCAGGACAGTACACCTTAGGCAGCTGATTTTCCTGTATCTGAGGAAACTTGTCAGCATACTGAGAGTGCAATGGATGAGCCTTGCCCTAGGAAAACCATGTCCATTATAATTGTATCTTCCCTGCCAGAATGCTTCATTAATTAGTTCCAATAAAAGAAGTGTATACACATAACTACACCCATTCAGAAAAAGAGAGGAACTCCCTACATTCAGCATTAAAACTGATAATAAATTGACTGATGTAGGGCACTTCTGATGCATGACTAGTCACAAAAAGGTCAATTATACACAATTAGACCTATTTTCAGCTAAGTATATACAGCAGAGTAAGGAAATGCTATCCTTTAAAGGTAAGGAAATTAGAGCCAATGGTGATGAAGTGAAAGGAAATGGCAGGAACACCTGGAGCAAAAAGTGAGCAGAACTGGAACCAAAAGTAGACAGAGACATCTAAAAGAACAAACAATAGAAGAAATGTTTGCCAACCCCAAAATTTAATTCAGACTTGGTTTTAGCACTTTGGAAACATATAGTTGCTTCTTGGATCGAGTTAGAACCAGTCCACTTTTAAATTGATCCCAAACCCAAATGAAGATTTGTAAATCCAAAGAATCAGGTCTGCTAGAGGCCATCTATAGCATCTATGGCCATCATTGGCCATAAAAAGGGACTATGATTTTCATTCACTTTGTCAGACCTGAATGAAAAAAAAATATTGAGTAGTTCTCTTGAAGAAATAATGTTTTCCAAACTGCAGACATATAGCAGGTTTGTTCTGCCCATATGAGTAGAGGAAGGCAGTTGCCACCAACCTTTTTTATTTCTTGATGGAACTAGAAGAACATCTAAAGAAATAAAGGTTGTAAATTCTCAACTCCCCCCCCCCCCCGAAAAGTAGCTGTCCCATCCCACACACTTGTTGGGGATATTCACAAAGGACATGTTTATCCTCCAGCATTCCTTATGGAGCACTATTCAGAAAATGAGAGGATGCATAGAAGTGACCCTAAGTATCAACCCTGCACATTTTCATAGGGAAATGTGCATATACAGTGTGTGTGTGTGTGTGTGTGTGTGTGTATAATGATCAACTGATCAAACATTAAATAAACATTAATCGACAAATATGACAATAAATCATCAAATTATAAGAGTAAATAATATTAGTTAAAAGTTCAATTATTAAATTATATTAAAGGAAAAAAGTGAAATTTAAAAGTATAAAATTATTGTAAAAGTATAAAACCATTATAAAATTTTAAAACAAACTATTATGAAATTTTAAAATACCATTTTATGCCAACAGACCATTGCCATTGCACAGAAACTGGCCATCCTTCTTGTTATTGCTGGGCATGCTAGCAAATAGAATACATAAAGCTCATCCGTTCTTCCAGGAAAATGACTGAGAATTGAACAAATAAAAATATGACTATAGCCATAATAAAAAGGGCAGTATAACAGTACATGACTATGGCAGTTCCACAAGGGCATCTGCATGCATCATAGGGGATATTATTGTATCTCCCCTCCAATAAAGCTGAGGGTAGAACATTAAATTTTGCTAAAGTAAATGCTATCATCTATTTTGGAAGGGTTAGAAGACTGAAATGGTTAACTAGCAAAAAAAGCATTGCCATTATCTCCGAAATCAGGGCATATGGTGTCTGCTTTTACATGTTGTTGCAACTCATTATCTGTAATATGTTGATGTATTTCCTGTTTTCTTTCACATGACCCATTGCCAGAATGGTGTTTTGTGAAAAATCCAGTTTAGCTAGTTTCTCATTCAGAGTCTTGTTCCATCTAGAAAGAAACCCATCAGATAATACCAAAGGAGCTAGTCTTACTGTGATAAAAAGCATTCTAAGCCACAAATTAAACTTAAGATTCCATGCCTGAGATTCAATTGACATTTGGCCTATCTCTAGGTGTAAAACTGCATTAGGCACACACCTTAAAAGAGCAAGAATGGATCTCAAAAATTTTGTCTGCATAGATTCCATAGAATCAAAATTAGTATAAGCACACCACTGCAACCCATATAACATCTGGGCCAGTGCCTTTATATTAAAGACCTGGATGGCTGAAGGGATATGTTGGCCTCCTTTGGTGAAAAGGAAAGATATAAGTGGCTTCTTATACTTCTCTGAGTATATCCTATGGCATTTATAGATTGGGCTTTTCAAGAGCCTGAGGACTGGAATATCACTCCTAAGTACTTACAGAATTTTACTTGTTCACTTGGTTGATCATTTATTTGCCAATTATGCATGATCTGTTTTCTAGTAAACACTAAGACCTTAGATTTGTTATAATTGATTACTAACTCTTCGGTGTTGCAGTAGTTACTCAAAGCTTTTAGTAATCACCACATACCAATGGAGGTTAAAGAGAAAAGTACTACATCATCTGCATAGAGGAGAGTTGACAGAGGTCTACCTGCTAGATTGGGAGGATGGAATTTTAAGCCAGACAAACTGTTAACCAAAGATTTAATATAGATGTTAAACAAAGAGGAAGCTAACACACAGCCTTGTCTGACACCCGCAGATGATGGAATGGCCTTATTAAGGTGGCCTAGCCTTTTACATCTAACTTTCAGACATGTTTTTGTATAAAGACTGCTAATCAAAAACTGCAGACGTTTGTCAATATTGGTTGTTTCTAATTTCTGCCATAGTCTGCCATGGGGAGTCATATCAAAGGCAGACTTAAAGTCAATAAAGGCTGTGTAAAAAGCCCCCATGGTTGAATATTTGTCAACAAGGTGTTGTAAGATTATACCATGATTTCCTAAAGATAAAATAATGTGAACTTTGATGTTGGATTAAAAATGGAAGAAGTTAAAAATACCACCAATAACAAGGATTTAAAGATTGCCAAGGAGCCTATTTTGTATATTTGTATAGTTCCATATTTAGGGCCCCAAAAGTGTCCCATATGTGTCTCATACAGGATCCCACAAATCCCATATACACAGTGTGAGCAGAAAGAGTGGGCACCAGTTACAATCACAACAGACAGAACTTTCCTCTCTTCCCCCAGAATTTGGTATGCAGAAAATTGCATACCAAAAACAAAGGGGCTGGTAGTAGGAGGGTCTGTTTACTTAAACACTGTTGGTTTCTGCTTTTCCAACTCCTCAAGGAGTTGAGCAGTTCACTTATACTGGTGCAAGTCCTTATCTTTAGACTACCCTGCTGTTATGAATATGTCAGATTTTGGGATTTCCATGAGGTTACTCAATTAGATTACTCATTGGAGGCCAGATCTCTCACAAGATACCCTCCTGTTATGAAATTTGAGGTAAACTGTACATAGGCATTTCTTGAGCTTATTACTGTTTTGAAACGCTGGCAATCCTGACAGGGCTATAAAGTTGGTCCAAGATCCTATTCAACACGGTCATAGCATAAATGTCTTTTCATGCTCCCTCTCACATTTTCATGACAAGAATTCAACTGTCTATTGCAATCACTGGCTCACAGCAAACAGAAAATTTGGCTGCCTCTGTTTCAAATATGAAGAAGAAGAAGGAGAAAACCTGTACCTCCAGCTGCTTTGATTGCTACTATAGCAGAAAGGTGGTATACAAATAAAAGTTTTATTATTTATTATTTATCATTCTGTTTCAGTGTAGAAAACTTCTGAGGCTCCACGGGACAGTTTTGCACCATCATGTACTGCTCCACTGAACAAGGAACAGCCATCCCAATGTTTTGGTTCCTAAAATAATGAAATCTGATGCCAACATTGATCCCAGCCTTTCATCTTAAGCTTGATCATAAAAAAGGACTGTAATAATTAATTTAGATTTAGTTTCTGAAATTCAGTTTATTATGGTGATACTTATATAGAATGGATATCAACAACAATTTTAAATCTGCTAGAAAGGTGACTTTGGGGAATCAGTTTGTTGAATCAGGTTAGGTTATTATATGAAAAATAATGGGCTTAGATCAGAGATGTGTGTGTTATTTGATGAACTTCCACAAGGAATGTGTAAATATATAAATTGATTCTATTATCTAACAAATATTAAAAATATTATAAAAGTACATGTTTATTCTTTTGTCATATGAATTTCACTGAAATCCAAAGTTTAAGAGATTCTTAAGAGGAATATTCACATTGCTTTCCCTAATAGTATTATTCTTTACAATCTTAGGAACTTACGTGAACCAGACAGTCAACTCTAAGAAACTCTAGCTAGATATAATTTCACGCAGAAACTTTATTCAGAGGAATGCTAATGCCTCTGTCTATTCAGAATGAATCTTGGACAATCACCTGAATATAATGTCTTGAAATAGAGCACTTTTTAATCAAACAAGTGTGTGGACACATGCACACAGATACATAAATCTATATTCTATCTTATCTATCTATCATCTATCTATCTACTGATCTGTAAATATAATGTCCTTCTACAGGCAAGAACTATTCTTCACGGAATGTGTTTAATTTTCAGTTCTGAATTTTCCTCATTTCAAATACATTTGTCTCTGATGTATCAATCTACAATATTTAATTTGCATCACAAACAGGCAACTTTAAAGCTGCTAAATGAATAGTACTTCTATTATCGCTTCTGGCAGAAAGGCAGAGTGTGACTGATGGAAAGGGGGGGAAAACCAAAGGTGTGTGTGTGTGACATCATGTATTTAGCTGCATTTCCTACTGTTCCATCTTGTTCCAATGACAGTTTACCAGTTTTTGTGTTCAACAGAGCATTGATTGCCCAAGGGAATACTTGTCAGGCTAGGTCTTAAAAACTGAAGCGTTTCGTTTACACAGAAATGCTTATTGCATTTTCTTGAATGAGGAATATCTATAATTGACATGCTGGTAAATGTACAGGATATCTTGATAACTTTGTCCTTTGGCATAGAAGAATGAAAATATACAGCCCATATCATTGAGTTTAGAAAGGGACAGCTTGCAATATGATTTCTTGCAGAATGTAGTTATCAAAATGACAACAGCAGCATATTGTGTTTGGGGCCTGATCATACCTTTTGTTATACAGTTCATTCACTGATAGTCCAGAATGGCCTGGGCTGATATGTTTGGTTCATCAATTGGTTATGTATTTATTTACAGTATTTGTATATGCTGTCTAATATTGGTTGTTTAATATACGTTGGGTGGCTTATAAAAATAACACTTTGATAGATAGTAGCATACAATCAGAAAATAATAAAGTAGAAAAAATTAACATCAGAATTTCAGAAGCAGAATGTACAAAAAGATATGTTAGAACACAACAGCCTCCCTAAAGGTACACTGTGGATCTAAAATTGGATTTAGATCTGGGAAGCCTTGGAAATGTTTCTCAAAATGGCTTTCACCTGGCAATATGTAGGACACAATGGATGTTCCAAGGAAGTCTCTCTGGGGAGAACATTCCATAACAGGATGCCACAACCAAAAAAATTATGTCTTTGCATATACATAAGAAGGCAGTCTCAAGCCATTTAGGGTTTTGAAAGCCCAAACAAACTCTGAACTGAACCAGATATTTTAGGTTTCATGTTAAATGCACTGTAACTTTATTTTCCTTTCACAGACAATTTTTCAGAGACATTACACAGACATGTGGTAAAACAAGAGTGAGCAAAGTACATGCGGCCTAAATAATACCAAAACATGATTCTTGAAATCCTCCAAAAAAAAAACCAAACCCAAAAAGGAGTTTTGCATTCTGATTTTTGGGTAATTTGTTCACCTTAAAACTAAGCAAAAGAACCTAAAACCAACTGCATCTGGCTTTCTCCACCCCGCAAAAACCCCCAAAGTCCTGGGGGAGGGGGGAGCTGAAAATCAGCCAGAATGATGGCTGGATTTGATCTCATGTCATTTCTGGTAATCTAAAACACAATGACATGGTCTGTCAGGAGGCAAAGAGAGAAAATGCTCCCTGCCTTCTCTGCAGTTGCCCACCCCTGTAATAGTCTAAGTGTTCACCCCCATTTAATGATCTTCTATTCTGTATCACATTCATTTTAAAGCCATTTAAAAAACCTGTCCCACATACAACAATAACTTAAACAAGGCATGATCAGAGTTTGGGTAATTGTAGTCAAGTGATCCAGATAAAGTCATATGTGCAGTACTATGTGAAGCTGATAAAAGATAATGCTGGATTAGTAAGCATTCCCTTATGACAGCTATCATGAACATTTAGTGATAATATGCTCCATCTAGATGTGGTTGAACTTCTTTCTTGCTCCCTTCTTTCCACTGAGACCCTGTTCCTGTCATGTATGAAGCATATGCACACAATAAGGAGATTATCGCACAGAGGAGGCAAGCGTCCTTCTCCCGTCATTAAACCGTATTGATCAGGGGGAACATTATCACACACCCTGCACATTTATCCTGTTCTTCTCTTGTCCATAAACAGTAATGGACCTGTCATTTGGTATTAACGGGAGTTTCCCTTAATACCAAATGATGGGTCCATTACTTTTATGGGTGGAAGAAGAACAGGATAAATGTGCAGGGGTGTGATAATCTTCACCCTGATCACATATTCTTTAACAATGGGAGAAGGATGCTTGCCTCTCATGTGATAATCTCCTAAATCTAGGACAGAACTTTGTTTCAGTAATATTTTAGCCCACCTCTGTTGCAGACTGGGCAATACTATTGAACCCAATATAATTCCTAAATCATACCACTGGCACTACTACCCCTTACAAAGTATAATACCAGAGGTGCAAGGAAACAGTATGCATTATCTCTGCACAAAATGAAATGTATTCAAAGCCAATTCCTAATGCTTTTTTGCTAATTAATCTTTATTCTCCTTTCATTTTCTATGTTTGTACATAGATGTTTCGGACAATAATCACCACTGAAGTAATGGATTTTATTTCAGAGCAGACACACACAGAGAGAGAAGATATAAAGAGATGTTTCCCTTAAGAAAGTACTGTGTGTGTGTGTGTGTGTGTGTGTGTGTGTGTGTGTGATCGAGTACACATGAATATATGGCCCAGTCTGTAATCTGTACAATGAGGTATTGTTGTATTGCTGAAAAACTGCAGAAAAACACATACTCAGAATAGAGCCACTGTGTAAAATACATATGTACTATTTCTGTCCACCTTCTGCTGATTGTTTGACATTTCAGTTGCAAAAAGTCTGAACTACAATGTGCTTATGGCTTTATAATCTGATTGTTCTTGTGCCCACCAGTAAATTATTCCATTGGCTATTGTCAAGACAACCCATATCAGATTAGGATTCTGATAAAGTGATGGTTTTCTCATTTAGATGTTTGTAATTCTACATTTAAATCCACTATATTTTCCTCACCACTGCAGTGCAGGCGTGAGAAAGAATATACAACTTTTAGAGTACTTTTTTCTGTACAAAAGAGCACACATGAGTAATGCATTAAAATGCCTTCATGGTTGTACCATCTTAAATATATAACATAATCAAAAATACTCCACAGAAAACCTGCAGGTGGTGCAGATGAAAGTATATATGAAGCCAGAACAGCCATGGTATGGGCTAAGGGTGATTCATGTATCCATACTTTCCATTCCTATATGAGATCTGAAACTCAAATAAAGAAGATCTTGTTAATTAGTTTAATTTAGTTTCAGAGCCTTTGAGGCTGACTATCCAATACTCCCTATATCACCTTACCCAGAAAGGTAATGTGACCAAAAGACTTTGTTCAGGGTGATATATATCATCCTATGTCAACAATGCCCCTCTAAACTCTACACTGGATAATCAGGACCATCTCTTTATTATTATTTATTAAGCTTTATTTATAAAGCGCTGTAAATTTACACAGCGCTGTACATACAATCTTTTCAATTGGATGGTTCCCTGCCCTCGGGCTTACAATCTAAGAAGACATGACACAAAAGGAGAAGGGAAAGATGGTGGAGAGGGGGCCTCTCTAGTAGGATAATACATATAAAATACATAGCAATACAGGAAGTGATTCAATAAAACAGACAACAAAAGAACATCAAATAGCAAGTGACAATTATGCAATGCCTGGGAACGCTTCTCTGAACAGGATGGTCTTCAGCTCCGTTTTGAAGCTAGTTAAAGAAGTGATGGCTCTTGCTCGCGGGGGAAGAAGGTTCCAGGAGTGAGGGGCAGCGAGTGAAAAGGGGCGAATCTGGGATGGGGCAGAGGAAATCCTGGGCTGTGACAGCAGGCCTTGACTACCAGAACGGAGGGCCCTGGTGGGAAGGTGAGGAGAAAGAAGGTCTGATAAGTAAGGAGGGGCCAGTCCATGGAGGGCTTTAAACGTCGACAGCAGGAGCTTGTACTGAATACGGAAAGGGAGGGGGAGCCAGTGAAGGGATGCCAACACAGGAGAGATGTGGTCAGAGCGGTGGGTGGAAGTGATAATGCGTGCAGCTGAATGCTGGACAGAGATTAAAGGACGGAGGTGAGAAAGAGGAAGCCCAGCCAGGAGGATGTTACAGTAATCAAGTCGTGAGATCACTAGGGCATGGACCAGGATCTTGGCAGTAGAGGCGGAGAGATATGGTCGGATTTTGGCAATATTGTACAAAAAGAATCTACAAGCCTTGGCTGTGGTCTGGATCTGAGGGATACACGACAGAGAAGAATCAAAGATAAAACCAAGACTGCGGGCTTGCTGGACTGGTTGAATAGAAATGTTGTCCACAGAGACAGAAAAGGAGTGTTGAAGGGTGGGCTTAGGAGGAAAGACAAGAAGCTCCGTCTTGGACATGTTGAGTTTCAAACGCCGATGGCGCATCCACTGTGAGACAGCTGTGAGACAAGACTAAACTTGCTGTTCAAGCCTTGGAGAAAGGTCAGGGGTGGAAAGATACAACTGAGTGTCATCGGCATACAGATGGTAGGAAAAACCAAAAGAGCTAATGAGTTTTCCTAAGGACAGTGTGTAGAGAGAAAACAGAAGGGGACCCAGAACAGAGCCCTGGGGAACTCCAACAGATAAGGGAACAGGTGAAGAAGTCTGACCACCTGCAACTACTGCAAAAGATCTGCCAGACAAGTAAGATCTAAACCAGTCAAGAACAGAGTCTGAGAACCCAAGGTCAGAGAGTATGTCAACTAGGAGACAGTGATCAACGGTGTCAAAGGCTGCAGACAGATCGAGAAGGATGAGAACAGAGTAAAGGCCATTAGCCTTGGCCTGTAAAAGGTCATTCGAGATCTTAGTGAGAGCTGTCTCTGTGGAATGCCTTGGGCGGAAACCAGACTGAAAGGGATCAAGGATGAAGTTGGCTTCAAGAAACTCAAGACAGCGAGAATAAACAACCCATTCCAAAACCTTAGAAAGAAAGGGGAGAAGAGAAATTGGACAATAGCTAGACAGAGAAGAGGGGTCAAGAGAAGGTTTTTTCAGAATTGGGGAAATGAGAGCATGTTTGAAGTCCGACGGGAAGGAGCCTGTAGAGAGGGAGAGTTTAAAGATATGGAGAAGCGAGGGCAGAAAAGAGGGAGCTATGGAAATTAGAAGACGAGTAGGAATTGGATCAAGAGGACAGGTTGCAGGTTTGGAAGAGTTCAGAAAGTGTAGCGAGTTCATCCAAAGAAGCAGGAGGAAACACAGAAAATTTTTTAGGGGAGGGTGAAAGAAGATTATGAGCAGAAGAAGAATCGGGAGGGACTATCTCAGAGCGAATAGTGGTAATCTTAGAGATGAAATAATTAGCACAGTCATTAGGAGAGAATGATGAAGAGACAGGAGGAGAGGGAGGTTTAAGCAAAGTGTTGAAGGTGGAGAACAAACGCTGCGGGCGCCTCTCATTGGCAGAGATCAATGATTTGTAATAATTCTGTTTTGCCATAGAGAGGGCGCGTGAGAAGGAAGAAAGAACAAATTTGAAATGGATAAAATCAGCCCATTCTTTGGACTTTCTCCAGAGACGTTCGGCCGCTCTAGAGCAGGACCGGAGAAACTTAACGATGGGAGTAAGCCAGGGCTGAGGCCTAGTCTTAGAGGAAGAAGTATGTACAGAGACAGGGGCAAAATGGCCAAGAGTCGAGGAAAGAGTGGAGTTAAATAAAGACATTGCTGAGTCAGCAGAGTCCCCAAGGTTTAGGGAAGAGAGAGATGAATCCAGGGTCTGACCAAGATGGTTAGAGTCAACAGATTGAAGATCATGAAAATAGTGTTAAACAGTGTGACAAGGAGGAGGAGTATAAGTGAGACTGGGCTTTTTTCCCCCTTTTCTGTGTGTGCCTTCAGGTTTTTTTAAGCATAGGAATGTTCTTTAAACATCTGCCAAACTTCCTTTTGACATGGTAATTGAGTTTGAAATGCAAAGTAATTAGCGTAATTATTCGACTTGTCTTTTATTGTCATTCGAGAAATCTTTGAAAAATATTTCGCTAGCTGCTGAAAGGGAGAGAAGAAATCACCTTTTGAAAGGGGGATTTGTGGAACGAATATTTTTTAAAAAAATTCTCCTCAAGTTCTCAATGAACAAGAAGAAAAACATGGGTTTCTCAAATCACTAGATACATGTATGCTTTGGAAAAAAGTCACAGAAATATCCTGAGAAAAAACCCACAAAATTATATAGGACATGGTCCCAGGTTTATGAATGCTTAAACTTTCCCTAATTTTCCTTATTTTACATGAGCATAGGGGTATCAGTAACCCTGCTACTGGTACTGCTGGTACCTTTATTGAGAAGCCTCATTGAGTTGCCACTGCCATGGCTCTTCTTCCTACTCACCACACTCAGATAGGTTGGCACCCTCCCACACACTTTCCTAAGGCAAGCATACCAGGGAATCACCTGTGGTGGCAGTGGCAGGAGGCTTCATAGTGAGCAGTCACCGTATCATTTGGGGATGAGAGAAGGAGGACAGGAGAGGACTGCATAGAGCTTGTACATGATGCCACCAGCAAGGTTTTGTATTGGAAAAGGACAATGACACTACAATGTGCTATTCCTTTTGCATGGACTACACTACAGAAAAGGAGAGAGCCACATAACGCAGAAATACCAACCAGCCTGGCCTAGCTTGCCCTCACAGCCACCACAGTTGCCTTTACCTCATTTAGGGCTCAGCTCCTTCCTTTACTTTTCCTTCTCTCCATTCCAGTTAGTATACAACAAAAGCAAGGCTATTTCTTCTACTAGCATTATATGGCTGCTTGGTGATAAGAACTGTAAATATGTAAGTTAGGGGCTGTACATACAGCCCCGAAGGGGCAGACTAGAGCTGCCCCTGTCACAGCCAGATCTACACCGCAGCAACTGCATGTCACACCCCCAATCTGGCCTTTGCAAGTTGCAAAAAGGAGCTGTAAAAAGCAGCTCCTTTTTGTGCCCTGCAAAGGGCATGATAGCCACATTGCTGTGGCTTGGTGGTGCTTCTTCAGGGCTGCATCATATGTATGCAGTGCCAGAGCACTGTGATGCTGCATGCCATGCAGTGTGGCACGTGGCATCACGCGCCCTGGAGGCAGAGCCGGAATGTGTGTCATGGTCTGCACAGACCCAGCTTTCTCATGTTTGTGGTGCCTCGGGGTACTCATGACTGAGCCCTTCATCTTATTTCTTTTCTCCATGCAAAACACTTGCTCAGTGTGACCTTCCTAATAGTCCCAGCTATTGGTCAGGGCAAAACTGAAGGCAATTTGTGGAACTGCAGTACCTCTGCTTCTCATATGGTACTTGTAATTAGTGTGAATACAGGTTACCATTCTGAAACTGGTGGTAACTAAACTCATTAAAAAGTCTACTGTTTTTCATCACCTTTCCAATATGAAGTTCTGTAATGCAAATCTCTCTCAATACTTAACAAATGTAACACACTTTGTACCTGGATATCCCCATTTTATGGGCTGCATCTATACTGCAGAAATAAAGCAGTTTGACACACTGTAACTGCCATGGCTCCATGCTATGGGTAGGAATTTTAATTTTGTGAGGTATTTAGCCTTTTCAGTCAGAGAGCTGTGCTGTCACAACAAACAACAATTCCTAGAATTCCATAGCACTGAACCACAGTGGTTAAAGTGGTGTCAAACTGCAGTGCAGATGCAGCTATGGAAAAGAAACACAAGATGTCTTGTAATACATCAACATCTTGCCAAGTGTCTGAAAGGAATCCTGGAGACCCAATGATTCCATCAAGTTTATAATTCTGTCAAGTTTATAATTCTGTTATCTTTTACCCATATGTACTAAAACATTGAATACTAAATGACAGGTGAGCAAAGCATTTATCATTAACAAACTAAAATTCTAGAAGTGTGTAAAAGCTTTCAAATCCTCCAGAATGCTTCCTCTGAAGGGTTGTCAGATCTTAGTGTCTGGCCCTATGTTTCAGGGGAGAGGGATCTCAGGGTGAGACAATAGCCTTGAAAAGTATTGTGTACATCTATATAATCCTCATTTATTACTTTGTCTTTTTAAAAATTTGAACTGCATACTTTGTGCAACTGTGGTTGGCACTTAATGTATTATGCTTAATGGTCACATTACAAGCAGATGTCCATAGGTCTCAGGTTCTGGTGTCAAAATCCAAGAGCCTGTGATAGTCCTAACCTAATAACCCTATAAGTATTCAAAATTGGTGGTCCGAAACTATAAACTGTCAGTTTTTGAAAGAAAACTGTGAGAAAAGACAAGGTGCAATGCCTGACTCTCCATCAGAATTTCATGCTGTGGTTATTTGTGCTTTTATCTACCTTCAAAATGTATTTTGTTTGGATATGTTTTGGAAATAATGTGTTACTCCCAAAGAGACATTAAACAGTGAATCAAACTCTTTGTAATGATGACAGTTACAGATAATTACACTTTTCCACTGGCTAATATCTGTGTCACCACCACCCGCTGTAATTTAACTTAAATTTCTTTCAATTTCTCTCTGTAAAAAAGAACAGCATTGCCTCTGAGTACTGATCATCAAGGACACTTTGCTACTCATTAAAAGTTTTACTATGTGTGACTGGGTAACGTTCATAACTTTTCTGGATGTCTAGACATTTTTCAGAGGTTCTTCAAAATAGATGAATTTTGCTTTTGACTAAAGTAAACTTTTGTTCTGTGCTTTTATTTGTTTCTAAAAGAGAGGAACTCATGTGAACCACTCAGCAGAACCACAGAATCATAGAATCATAGAGTTGGAAGAGACCGCAAGAGCCATTGAGTCCCACCCCCTGCCATGCAGAAAATCTAAATCAAAGCATCCCCGACAGATGGCCATCCAGCCTCTGTTTAAAGACCTCTAAGGAAGGAGACTCCACTACACTCCAGGCATGCAGGCTAGACCAGTGACTTATGGCAACTGTAAGGCAAACCTATCACTGAGTTTTCTTGGACAGATTTGTTCATGGCTGAAAGGGGAAAAGAACCCTGCTTTTCAGTCATAGTCCAGCGCTTAAACCACTACACCATGCTGGCTCTCCCACAACAAATACTATTTCCTTTCTCTCTGACAAATTTTCATTGGATGTCTATGATAATGTCCTCCTTGTACAAATAAAATACGTACAAATAAAAAGCTGCTAAACTCTGAGAGAGATTCAGATTGTAGATGGAGAGCATTATTTTTCATGATAATAGTCTGACCCCTGTTCAACATCAGGATGGCACTGGAAGATGGGACAAACAGGGGTCAGACTACATGTCCTCTAGGATCCCATGTATTCCTATGTATTACTTCATAGCAGAAGTGGACTGGATGGTCCTTGAGGATCCCCCAACTCTAGCATTTCTTGTTTATTAGTTGAGATTTTTTTTATTTTGTGTGTGTGTGTGTGTGTGTGTGTGCCTTCTGGTTTTTTCAGAAGAGGAATGTTCTTTAAACATCTGCCAAACTTCCCTTTGTCAGCCCCACCTCCTTCTTCTCTTTTGTGAGAATTTTAATGGCAGAGAATAATGTAAAGAGGAGAAGGCTCCCTCCTTTAGTTCTGTTTTGTGTTTCAAAGCAAAGCTGTGAGTGAGAAAAGATGGAGGGGAATCACCCTAACAAAGGAAATAGCCCCTGGTAAAAGCCAGTATGAATGGTAGCTTTTCTTACGCAAAATACCCAAATCCTAAGGTCGAATTTGTCAGCTCAGTCTTGTCTCTTCACTTCATTTCAAAATTATTAAAAATAAAAATTCTTACTCATTGATCGAGAAGTGCTCAGAATTTCTTCTCTCTAAAATGTTATCGAAATTGTCGAATTAGGCATATTTCTACTAATTTTTGAATTTTGGTGAATATTCTTTACATCCCTACATGTATCCCTTTGTTTGTTTGTTTGTTTGTTTATGTTGTTTCCTACCTTCCTTCCAGCATGGAACCCAAGGCAGCTTACAAAAATCTAAAATATGATAAAGGACACAGTTAAACAAGTGAATTGGATTAACAATTCATTAGATTTTCTTTTTTAAAAAAATGCAAAATCATTTAAAACAGAATACATGCATCCCTTAATGATCATTAAGTTTTTGTCATAATAGAAAGGTATTTCCCTGTCAGTGAAAGGAGAGAAGAGAGAGAGTCTAACCTAACTTTCTATGGAAGAGAATTCCACAGCTAGGGAGCAACTTCTAAGAACCAGGAGATCTCTTCCTGCTCATGCATGAAAATTACACATACACAGTACACCCCCACAACAGGCTTTCTGGTCACAGAACACAGAACTGTTACCTATCTGTTATTGTATCACTGATATATGGTACTAGCGAAACTGCACAGAAAAATAGATTGTCATAGTGCTACTGACCCATTCTTTGCCAATAATGGCATAGCTGTGGATTTGTTGTGGAACTTGCCTAGTGTAATAATCTCCTATGTCTGCACCAGACAGGCTGGGATAGTAGTGGACCATCAAGTTCTTGATAGGTACAAGATATCCTTTACCTTTTAACATTTTTTTCAGTTATAAAAAGAAATATGTGCATAGGTGAGTTCAACTGGACTGTGTAAACAATATGTTTGTATAGCTCACTTAACCTGCTTTAGGCACGGTAAAGTAATTCTGACATTCCACTGAAAGGAAACAAAAAAGGGCTCATCTAAACTTGCTAGAATTCTCTGGGCTTTCTCTGGAGTATTCTGGCTCTGGATTTCCCCCAAATTCACTCTTTACCAAGTCAGTTTTGCACTTTGTTCCCCAGTGATGATGGGCAGCTACATCCCCATGTAATCCCTTTTTGTCCTCTGGCACCATTGCTGAGGTCAGAATAAAGTGTTTGTTTGTTTGTTTATGTTGTTTCCTACCTTCCTTCCAGCATGGAACCCAAGGCAGCTTACAAAAATCTAAAATATGATAAAGCACACAGTTATACAAGTGAATTGGATTAACAATTCATTATACTGGGTGCTTCTGTCTGATCTCATGCCTCCAGCAGCAGCAACAGGCAATGCACAGGGACCATGAGTGAAAAGACAGCCACTGTTGTTGCTACCCACCTCCAACCCCCCCCCCCACACACACAAATGGTGAGTTATTTAAATGTAGGTTAGGGGAAAGAAGCCTCCAATTGGTGCAGGGGTCATGAAGGTAGTCCAGACACAATTTGGGGTTTTGACCTTGCATCATGTAAGCAGCAAGCCCAGGGAGAACTCAGGGTAAATCACCAATGTTGACAAGACCCATACAAAAGAATGGGTCAGTAACACTATGACAATCCTATCATTTATTACGATCCTTTTATTAGAATGAAATAGCATCCCTTTGAATTTCTTTCTTTGGCATCCAAATAACATCTCTAGGTTGGAACAGTGCTTGGCTCATCCTGCTGCAGTTCTAACATCACCCTTCTGCCCTCTCCAAAATCAGGAGCATCAAACTGGTACTGAATAGCTGTCCCAGTTCACCACCTCTGGATGGGATAGTAAATTGGAAGCAAATGCTTTGGCCCTCTTGTAAAGTGTGTGTAGGAGAAAGGAGAAGATGTTCATTACAAATTTCTCTTAAATATTTATTGTGCATTATTAAGCAACTTTCTGGCCAAGGTCCTTGTATAGTAGCAAGGTACTATACTAAGATGTAATTTGAAAAATTAGAACAAGACATCGTTCCTCCAAAATCACACATATCTGTATATTTCAATACCTTGGGGGTTTTACAGACTACCTGACTATTGGCATATGTGCCTGTCTGTTAACATCTAAGTATGAATGGGAGCTGCTAATGTTTAAATCTGTAATTGCTTATGTTCACATTTTCAAGCTTTAAAATTAAGGGGGAAAACATTTTAATGGCTTATTGATTATCAGGGACAATGCCTGGCATTCAAATTACAGAAATCTCTAAGGCCTAATAGGGAGTTCTCTACATTAGCAACAGAAGTCTTTTGTTAAGGTGTGCTTTTTTTAAAAAAAAACCATCAACCTGACCCTTAATTTAATTAATGTCTTTTCTCTGAATTTTAATTGGTAATCCTAGTTGCAAATCATCTTAATTCAAAGGAGTCTGTTTGGAAGCTCTAATATTTGTTATCTAATTAGGAGAATCATTTTCAATTAACCTCATTTAGCAGCTTTTAAATAAAATATAGTTGTTGCTATATCCAGGCCTATCATTAGAGGAGAAAGGGGAAGGTTTTTATTGTTATACTTGGCTTTTTGGTATAATACAAAGTGCTTTCACCTTCAGTATCTGAGTTTATTAATTCTTACCACATATCCATTGCTGTAAGCTCTGAAGAAAAAGGGCTTTATCACTTGTTAGGAAGATCCTTTCCCAGTTAAACTATTCCTTGCAGCCAATCAATTTGTCAGATCAGAGGCCTATCTTTTGTGAGAGTCCCTCTGAACTAAAGCTGACAGGGTTAGGCTGGGGTCACCTGTCTCATAAATCAAAGGCAAATACAAGGTAAAGCACTATAGATGAGAGGACTAAGGATTAGCAGAGATGGCATTATCAGATGGTTTGACATTGAATAGAAAAACATGTTTGTAACATTCTGCTTCCAGGAATTTGTGCCCCTTTTCCCTATGACATTCAGATTAATTAGACACGTTATAAGGGGCTTATAAGCAATTTATCTACTAAGCCAGCCATTTGAATCATGATGGCCGTCAACAGCCAAGCTTAACAAAGATTAAGAATAACCAATCTTTGCTGTAAGCGATCTACATTGATTGAGCTAAATTTGTGCTATAGAAAGATTCCATATCTAAGGGTCATACTAAACAGGACAGGAGCATATTGATGTATTTTAGACCTAGATCTGCCACAATCATATTGAAATTAGGCTGTGGCAGTTTCATTGGATAGTACATGTGTTTTATATGAAAGAGATGTTGAAATGCTTTCTATATGTAATGGGCTATTTTCAGCTGCTCTGCTAGGTTCATTGTGTTGTAGACTTGGAAGAGCCCAGACAGCCTTCTGCCAGAATAGAGATAATTAAGTTATATTTGCCTTCAAGATGACGAACATAGAAGAAAAAAGAGTTAGCAACCTTAACTCAGAAATAAATATAAGGTTGAATGTATGTGGATTGAAATCCAGACATTTACATATTAAACATACAAAGTCCTAGATAGATGAAATTTGCCAGTTTCACTTTCTTCCACATCTACTTCTTTAATCTGAACCCCTTTCTATTGAGTCCCTGAAAAAATGTAACACAAAATGTCACTTTAAAAAAAAAAAGTAAATTAAATTAAGTGATGTACACGGTGTTCAATGGAAGAAGAAGAAAAAAAACTCTGCACAACCCCCCAGTTTATCTTGGAAGGTCATAGGAACCTCCATATTAAAAAATATGAGGTATACAATTGTGTCAAGGTGATGCATTGCTACCCAACCCCAGAAAAATGACACCAAACACTAAAATGGGATAAAACATGGCCATTTATTGTCCTGTTTAATAAATTCTTAATGGAACTGCAACTGACTTCTAACAATGACCGAGTGTGGGAGAAGCTGCACCCAGTGTCTTTCCCTAGACCACCTGCGCAGCTTATTTGGATGATAACACTTGAGCCCTGAATGACAACCAAAACCTGGATTATTCACTGGCTGGCCCACATCAGGAAGTCTAACCAGAAAGCCCCTGTCCTAGTCCGCAAAGATTAAAGATGAGGTTTATCTTTCAAGCCAGGCCTAAGGGCAATTTGTTTCTGCCACCTCCCAGTTTGCAAGGCCTAAAAAGGTGGTTCCAGAAATGTACTTTCCTCCCAAATGCTGTCCAAGGTGCTCACCAATATATAATCCAAATATTTATGCCAGAGATATGGGCAAGCATCCACTTAGCCCCTATCTCCCACCTTGGCACTGAACACCTCTTTAATACCATGCTGCAAATCCATTAAGAATATTGCATTACCTATTTCGAAAAGCTGAACGCCATCTGCCCTGTAGAGCTCTGGCCTCTGGAATATAATCTGAGGGTGGGACAGATAGTGGCCTAGCCCAGCCTCAAGAACCTTTCAAATCTCCGTTAGCCTGCCTTTCAGCTGTGTCAATACCTACAGGGTCACCACTACATTTCCACTCATACTGAGGGAGTATGGCAAACCAAACAACATGTACACTTGGCCAAGTCTGCTTAATGAGGCAGAAATCATGCAGGACCTGTAGAATAAGCACCTTACCCTTCAACAGTCCAAGATCTTTGCCACCCAGGTGAACCACCAAAACCTGGGGTGGAGGCCCTTGGTTCTCCTTGAATAACAACAGCAACAGCCTATGTCAACAAAGACCCCATTTGCTTAACCAATGCAAACAGGTTTTGGTTTTTGAAATATTTCAGATTTTGGAATTAGCATAAGGAGGACTCAACCTGTAAAGTGGAATAAACAGTACAGATAGCAAACATTTGCATTTGCAGGTTCTTTTCTGACATACAAATTAAGGAATGTAGACTGAAGTTAAGATTCTGTTGGCTGGCATAACTACTACAGGGTTGAGGAGGATGTGGGGATGCAAGCTTGCTGCACATGCTGCAGTGATGAGAAGGTGAGGGGTGTATCTGCAAGGAGTCAAAGCCTCCCCAGAAACATGCTGCTGCTACACTCCATTCAAAAAAGTGAATAGTGATGGTGTCACTAAACCATCCCTGGTTTCGGTTACCAACTGGATTCTAGCTTGTGGATACAACCTGTGGCCATACTGCTTTCTCTTGATTTTGCAGTCCTTTTTTTAAAGGTGAAAACAACTCTTGGTCTTTAATTTGAGCAGCTCAAAGGCCAAAGGACAATAAGAAAGGGTTTTTGGATACTTGATTAAACTAGTTGAGGAGATGAGAAAAAGATTTATGAGATTCTTTTAAAATTCATTAAATCAATATTTAAACTGAAGCAAGCAGAAGGAATTTTCCATTTGATTCTGTGCCTAGTGTGACTGAACATAATTTGTTCTGCTAAACTCAACCTCTTTCCATGGTTAGTTCACATTTTCCTCCAGCTAATTGGGAAACCCAGCTCAATGAGCTGGAATTAAATCATCTGAAGAAGAATCACCAGCTGCAACTGCCAAAGCATCTGTCTTTTTTCACATTCTATATGATCTAAAAGGATAGATGGGTATATAACCAACTAACAACTGCAAAAATGAATAATATGCTATGCCCTATGCTTCTCCTATCTACAGATATCAGAAAGATTTAGATTAGGTATAAAGAATATGAATTTTGAGCTGACAAAGAATCAATTTGAGAGTTATTTGGAGAAGGAAGAGAAACATCTGATTGCAAAAAATCTGTAAACTATTGTTGAGATACAATACAGAAGATGAGCAAATCAAAGAATACATGGTGAGTTGGTGCAGGAATGTGGGGCATAACATACATTTATGGAACTGGGAGAAGATGTGGACCAAGGATGTCCAAAGTTTGATATGTTATAATGTAAGACAAATGTCTACAAAATGATGTACTGATGGTACATGTCACCAGAGACAATATCAAAAATGTATAAAGAAGCCAGCAGCAAATGCTGGAAGTGTGAGAAAGATGTCTTCCATATGTTTTGGCTATTGGTAACATCAAGAATGCAGAAAATCTTGAATATAAAAATTAACTTTATACCTGAAGCATTCTTGCTGGGATTTTTTTGGGGGGGGGGGGGATTTGACAAATGGATAGAAAAAGAGATGGGTAGACTGGCTCGGCATACAGTGGCAAGAATGACCTATGCTAAATATTAGAAGACCCCAAAGTTTCTAACTGAGGATGCGTAGATATATAAATTAGTAGAAATTGAAGAGATGGATAAAATAACACAACTAATGAAAGCGAAACCCATTCTTGCAAGAATGGAACCGGCTTAGAGCTTATTTGCAACTAAGAGAGGGGGAGGTGGCATCAACAGTCGTTGAAGTGTGATTGGTTTGATTTGATTTAGGTTAGGAAGGAGATGATGCTATAAAGAAAGTGGTGTTTTTTCTTCTTTCTATTTTATTTATAAGATGTTAAAATTAGTAAACTGAATACATGAAGAGAATGGAGGAAAGGATTAAGGGATACACTGTCTTGGCAAATGGTAAATAAATATTTGTTATCTTTTGATTTATTTACTGTTTTGTTTAATGTTTTCTTTTTGAGAGGAGGATATATTATATAGGAGAATGTTGTGTGTTGTGTGTTGTGCTTTTTCATATATGTTTGTGTTAATATATCATTAAATTATATTATTTAAAAAATGAATAATACATCTCCGTTTTGCAGTCTGACCCTCTTTGCATTTATTTAGAAGTAAATCACACTGATGTGACATGCTTTCCAGGAACAATTGTAAGTCTTATTCTTCTATCCCAGTATATCATTACTAAATCATTACTGTAGTATTTTACTTGAATTACATAATGGTATACCTACCTACCAGTTCATCACAAATAAGACAAAGCAGTCTAGAAAATAAAAAGAATGACAGACTGTTGTCTGCCAAATATGATTTTGAAATGAAGTTAGCCTTTACTTGCAGGCTGGAATTGGATAATAGAGTTGAAGTGTCCATAGAATTCAAGTAACTCCCTACACTTCAGGGAAGTTTAGGGAGGACTTTCTTTTTTTAATCACCTCACAAAATTTTTAAACCTTTTACACAGGATAAAAATAATGAGCAAATCAAAGGATCAGGAGAAAAAAGTGACAGCAAAAAAACTAATTTTAATGTTTCTAACAGTACAATATTGTACCTGTCTAATTAGAAGGACACTCCAGAGATGTGTTTTATCAGTTGTCATTCCCAACCTAGCTGAGGACTCAGAGGAGGACTCTGACCCTGACCCTCAACCTGGCCCTAGCTTGGCTCTGAGATCTCCAGCAGAGGCTATGGCTTTAGAAGACAACCGGGAGCCAAATGTCCCTACAGCAGGGCCTTGTAGTACTGTGGACATGGAGGAGGATCACATACCTACCCTAATTATTATTATTATTATTGATTGATTGATTGATTGATTGATAGTCCGTCCAAACACAAGGAATCTGGGCGGGTTACAACAGTAAAAATACCTTCTAAATATGATAAAATTTAAAATTAATCCCTTCCCAATTATAAAACTACAATATAGGATAATCACAATAAAAAAACACTAAAATACAATAGGATAAAATTGGGAAAAATTGGGCGGATAGGGAGACATTGATCACGATCGAGTCATATTCATATTTGGGAAGAGGAAACTAGGTTGGGAAGGCTTGCCGAAAGAGATCTGTCTTAAGGGCCTTCTTAAAGAGTGAAAATATGGCAGATCTCCTCTGGCAGGTCATTCCATAACTTCGGAGCAGTGGTGGAGAAGGCCCTCTGAAGTAAGCCTGGATTTTTTTGGCTCAAGTAAATTCTTTCCAGAGGACCTTAATGTACGTGATGGACAGTAGGGAAGAAAGTGTTCTCTTAAGTTTTCTGGACCCAGGCCATGTAGGACTTTAAAGGTAATCACCAACACCTTGTACCATGCCCAGAAACTAATTGACAGCCAGTGAAGAGACTTCAGAACCAGTGTTATGTGATCATTCCGAGAAGTACCTGTGATTAATCTGGCTGCCATGTTTTGTACCAGCTGAAGTTTCTGAACTTGGCACAGGGGTAGCCCCATGTAGAGTGCATTGCAGAAGTCTAATCAAGAGGTTACCAGTGTGTGTACTACTGTTTCAAGGTCTCCCAGCTCCAGGAAAGGTCCAGCTGGCATATCACCCGAAGCCAATAACAGGTGCTCCTGACTGTTGCATCCACCTGAACTGTCAGCTGAAGCGACGAGTCAAGGAGTACCCCAAGCTGTGAACAGAGTCCTTCAGGGAAAGTGTGTTCCCACCCAGAACTGGCTGACATAACTCCAGTCCTGGGTTCGGGTTTCCTATATGAAGTACATCCATCGTACCTGGATTTAACTTGAGTCAGTTTTCCCTCATCCAGTCCATTACTGTGCCAAGACAGGCAATCAGAGGAGAGATGCCATCCTTAGTCACTGCATCAGTCAGAGACATAGAGAAATATATTTGGGTGTCATCAGCATATTGATAACACACTGCCCGATGTCTCTGGATGATTTCACCCAGCGGCTTCATGTAAATGTTAAACAGCGTGGGAGACAGGATGGCGCCCTGGGGGATGCTAAATTTTAGCTCTCTTTTAGAAGAGCAATTGTCTCCCAGTGCCACCATCTGGAATCTGCCCAAGAGATAGGAATGGAACCACTGCAAAACAGTGCCTCCAATTCCCAACTCTGTCATGCGTTCCAGAAGGATACCATGGTCTAGGCTATCGAAGGCTGCTGAGAGGTCCAAGAGCACCAGCAGGGTCACACTTCCCCGGTCAATGTCCAGATGAGAATCATCAGCTAAGGCGACCATGGCAGTCTCAGCTCCGTATCCCATCCTGAATTCTCTTCAGTCAGAGAAGAACAGAAAGGGCATGCCTCCAGTACTCAAGGAGGCTTTATGAAAAATACCATCTTTTCAAGACCATGTGCACTAATGAGGACTGATGATAAAAGTCTGGGAACAATGCCAAAGCTTTTGTCAGAAATTATCTAAATTTGCTGGTGAAAGCATGGTGCTTCCAGACCTTCAGATTGTCTTCTCGGTTCTTTTCTGGAATGCTTGACCTTCTTTGACTGTTTGATTATGCTCTTGATTTGACCCTTTGGCTTGACTGGACTCTGCCTTTATTTGTAAGTTTGTTTTTGAGGCTGCTTTAACTCCACAAGCTCTATAAGGTGCTCCTTTGTTTGTTTTTGGGATTCCTAGCAACATCTTGCTGCTTTCCTGGACATCACTTTTCATATGATCTGATAACAGATATCACACTGAGAAGTTTTGTAAATACAATGCAAACTAAATGCAATCAAAATAACATTAGCAATTTTGAGGTTTAGTTATTTATTCTGGTTAATATTAATAATAAACCTATATTAGAGGATTCCCTAGACGTATCAGTTTCTTTTTAACGGTTTGAAAATATCTCTGCTTTTCCTCATGTAGAAAGTTCAGCTCAGTTGACATTGCATTAATACTAGATTATACTGCTGGATGAAAAAAGCAATGGGCATTGGCATGCATCCAATTAGGTAACTGTGTCAGTCAAGCCTGTTGCACTAGTGGTTGCCTATATTCAGAGTTTTAGTAGTGTGGTATCCCATATAACATGTCCAATTCATTCCAGTTTTAATACTTTAGTTGGAACTAATATTAGATTTAGGCAACTGAGTGTATCAATTATAGACATTTGTAAGAGGGAATGATAAAAACCTACCCATATCATCACTAATAACAA
This sequence comes from Sceloporus undulatus, assembly GCF_019175285.1. Classification (NCBI taxonomy): domain Eukaryota; kingdom Metazoa; phylum Chordata; class Lepidosauria; order Squamata; family Phrynosomatidae; genus Sceloporus; species Sceloporus undulatus. The sequence continues at coordinate 856,203 of NW_024802935.1, read as the reverse complement.
TTGTATCCAGATTGTTTAACATTATGAATACCTCATTGGCCAAATCTGTCTAACAAGCTGTATAGCATAAGGGGTTAACACATGGAACAAAATGGCATACAACAGTTGTTAATGGAATTCATATATCAGGAAGCAAATGTCAAAATATTCATTAAATACTGATGTAATCCAGCAAAATAATAATAATAATAATTTGGGGAAAAACAAAAGAATACTTCTTTTAATATACTTTTCAAATATTTTAGAAGCCCTAATAAAGTAAAATAGATATAGCAAAAGCTTATTTATTTATCAACTGTTTTCATGAAATACCAGTTTTAACAATCTGTTGAACAAATTAAATTCATACACCTTTGGATCTTGTGCCTACTGTTATGTCCTCCACAATTCTATAACTAATATTCAATAACCTGGTGTAAATCCTGGCTTTTGTCCAAGATATAGTTTAAACTGGATGCCAGGGTAGATTAAAGACCCCAAAAACATTGTGAGCATGTGAACAATTGCATTGCCAGGCATAATTGTTTTCTGGAGTGTAGCGGGCTGCCATTTAGCAAATGTCTCTCTAGGTTTCTCTTAACATGAATAACATAAAATTTCTAATGCCTTTCATTTTTTAAAAAAAATCACTTGGGCTTGCTGGAGTGTTATACATTACCAATATGCAAAATGGACTGTTTTCTAAAGTTGCCCACTTTTCAAAATATATTATGAGCTTCCTGAATGCATCTTGTTACATTTTTAGTCCATGTAACCATCACTGAAGCAAGAACATTAAGAGATCCCCTCCCAAAATATTCCTAATGCAATCCCCAATCTAGATAATCAGATTTCTTGCTTTATCTATATGCTCAATTGCAGTTTCACTTCAATATTCAGATGTACTAGTACAGGGAACTGTTGTCCTTTGGAACATATTTTGCACTTTCATGTGAATATCATACAGAGTAACTTTGAATCTGCAGCATGCTTAACATGAACCCTTACTCCAATTTGCTAGCAATTTGGAGGCAATGGAAATGGAAACCATTTTGACTATTGGTAGAATTTATTTAAAAAGTTTGATTTCTTAGCATTGGTAGACAACAGCATATCTGCTTATTCTTTATAAGATTGACCCAAGGCCTCCAAATTGGCAAAATGAAGCAAAAAACAAAAACAAAAGGAACACCCTGACTCAAATATGGCAATGCAGAAGAAAAGGAATATACACATTCTGGAAAGTTATTTAATATAATATTATAAAAATGCAAATATGTCAAATCCAACTAATATAAAGCATGAAAAAGTTAAAATTAAAGCCACCGTGCCAATTGTCATATCCCCTTCAGTGCTTAAGTACATCAACGTAGACAATAATAGTTCCAGAATGTGTACATTCTGGTGTACATTCTTCAGCAGATGCCTAGGAAGATGAATTGATGAAGATTGTAAGTCTCTTTGGGAATTTCTGGGTCAAGAATTTGTCCTCACACTACATTCTTTGGCTTCAAGTCCATGCCAAATCAATGAAGTGATTTGAGTCTGATGTGAGTCTGAGCCAACTGGCCTGAGCCTACATCATTGGTTATTTCACTTGTAGATGCCAAGCTGAGAGGCTGGCATATATCCAAAGTATAGTGATTTTAATCACTCTTTATATAAGTTTTGCATTGATTACTTTTGCCATATTTATATTTTAATTCTTGCCCCAATTATGAATGAAATGTTTTTCTAGTTTTCCCCCCTCTCCCCCATGTTTTCCAACATTTTACTGCTCTGTCATTTTTCCAAATCGGACAGAGGTAGACAAGAAAGCATGTCAGTGATTGTTCTTAGAAAACTCAGTAGTCCTATTAAAACTAGCCTTCTCAAATCATATATTCAGCTAGGAGGTAGAGTAATGGTGGTAGTAGGGTAATCGGTAGGGTCATGACACCATAATGTTTCCTGAAGATCTTAGGGGCTATCCACACAGGTCAAAAGGCCTCATGCCATCCTGCTTGGATGATGTATGTCCTTTAGTACCAGGCTGGGATCAGGCCAGAATCCTGCAAACTGGACTACAGAAACTCTACAGTAAACCCTGGCAGTTCAGACACCTCCATGTGCCTTGCCTTACTTCCACCATTGCCACAAATGGGAAGACCCCCATCACCATATCTGATTTGTAAACAAGGGACCTGGTGTCCCGTTTCAACATCAGGTGCAGTGATGGGGGTCTTCTCACTAGCAGCAACAGCAGAGTTAGGTAAAGAGTGCATGGTGGTAGCAAGTCTGTGGCATGTATAAACACCCACCCATCCTCACACCAGCCTGGAACCCAGACCAGGATAGCATGGCCAAGCCCATGCTATCCTGGTCCATTTGCTCAGGGTCACAGTGTGATAATGAATCTGTCCTGGTTTTAAGTTTGTATGTTAGATGAGCTCTCCATAGTGCTGAACTTTGGGGTGGGGGAGATAATTTGATTCAGCACTTGAGATAGGTATTATGGGTTCACTGTCCCACTGACAATAAAGCCATGAGTTTCCCTTGAAGCTTTCCATTCAGTCAATGAGGAGATGGGAAATTCTGCTCTGAACACACACACAAACACATACAAAAAAGTGCAAGTACTTAAAGTCCTATTACAGATGCAAATGATTGTTATTGAACAGAACATCATTAACTGTTCTGACTTTTGCCACAATAGATTGACCTGTTTCATAAGAGCATTCTAGGTCATCCCAAATAATGATTTCCTTTCACTATAGTGGAAAATGGCCATATTGGAAATGTGGCACCTGAAGCTAATATACATAATGCTTGTTATATAACTGATTTAAAGCATAGAATAAAGCTCTTGACATTTTTGATTTAAAGGAAAACGAGTACCTTTTGAAGCATTTACTATCTGAGCAAGCGTCATAGCAACCCCTTTGGTTTCCTAGTGATAAACTGCTATGCAGAAACAATTTGTATGTATGTACCCATGAAACACTTTTGACAAACCCTAATTTATTATAGCACCATGATTTCACCAATGTGATCTCTGTGCTCCCATACAGTCTTATATTTGAAGTCTAACAGTAAGCCTTTTGAGCCTGTAGCTGTTCTAGATATTCACCATACTGTTCTGTGCATGGAAGCACATTAAAAATGTATAGCTTTAAGCTTTCTCTGCTTGCTCTTCTATATTTTTGTTCCACTTCACTTGCTCTGACCTTTTCTCAGAGTCTTAAGAAATCCATTCCCATGCCATACTTTTGACACTAGGTGATGTTCTCTAGTTTCTTAAAACCAAGCTGTGATGAGAATAAAACCTTTCTTGGTGTTCAGAAGAAATTTGTAATGATGGGATCAAGACAATTGCATTGCAATCTTATGAATTTTGACCAGTCATTTTTAGAAGCTTTGTGTGTGTGTGTGTGTGGGGGGGGGGTTTAATAGCAACACAGATCCGAAGGATCATAAAACTAACTCTAAACTGTAATCCCATTTTACACTGAAGAATAAAAATATATGTCTATTACTTACAATTAATTTTTTTTGTCCATTCAGGCCAGTATTGCAGGAAGTGTTTTTTCTGCCTGTGTTTCAAAGATTCCATTAGGAAAATACATTCCCAGAGTCATTTGGAGATGCCCCTATGGAAACTGGGGAACAGATCATATGAACATTCAGATTGTCACCCAGTGGTTCTAAAATGATGTACAAACAGATCAAATGGGAAAGTGAGTGTCAAGCTCTGTATTGCTGAGGAAGAATTCCTTCTATCCATAACATAACATTTCTTGTTGTTTGGATTCCCCATGGTCAAGCAATTCACAATCCCCTATGGCTAGGTCTATATGACTGGCAAAAGAATTCCTGGTAAAATTCAACACATAGGTTAACCTTTAGCTTGCCAATGAATAGCTGTCTGGCTATATTGAAACCACAGAAAGCAGAGAGGTTTTTAAAAGTAAGATAACCAGAGATAAAAGCATGCCTGTGGCTCCCAGCAGCTTTCATCTACACAGGGAGCCTTTAGACTTCTCAACTGACAGAGCTTTTTAAGAACCTTTCTTGTAGTGAACTTAAACCACACCCAGATGAACAGGGTTTGACTGTAATACTACTAGTAAATGTGATATTGGTTGGGATTCAAAGGTGCCCTTATATGTAACAGTGTCATCACTGAAAAGAAGTCTAGTTTACTCCCTACACTAGACTGTTGTATAAGAAAAGTGAAACTAAATCAAAATATGTCTCTTTTCAACTATGAGAGTTGCTATAAAATCTATACTATACTACAATGTACAATCATTTTTGCAACATTTTGTAGAATGGCATTAATCAATATTTTCTTCAGGGGCTGTTAAAACATAAAAGAAAGAAAGGGGAACAACAATAAATATATTTATACAATAAATATAATTTATATTACCAAGAGAAAACACATTGAGTTAACTGACAGAATGGCATCACATCCTGAAACTTTGGACTTTTTCACACCAGTCCCCCATCCCACCAAAATCATGCTATTTTAAGAATGGAAGCATGCAGGTTTGGCAATTCCAAAAGGCTGGAGAGTGAGGGGTGTTAGAGCCTTATATAACCCCAGTTCCTTCCCTCAGCTTTCCAAGTCTTGGTGGGAAATGCCAAAGGAACCATCAATGTGACACTCTTCATAGGAGGCCATCAACTCTTATCCCTTCCACCATGCAATCATTGTGGGGGGATAAGAATTCTTATTACACTTTCCCCCATGATAGCACTCTGGTGATCAATGGCCACATGATCTGTTTTTCACTTTGCCAAATAATAATAATAATAAAAATTTATTTCTATTTCCTGCCTCTCCCTACGGATTGAGGCAGAATCACATCAATATCGAGAATACAAATTGCAAAGTGCACAACAGATTAAAAACAACATTATATAACTATACAATACAATACTAATCAACCAGCAGTGTTGTGATAAGGGAATTAAAGCATCTGAATCATTGTCTGTTTTCCATATTATCAAATCAGAGTGGGAGTATTCAACTATAGCAGGTCAGGTGGATATGCCCGCCGGAAGAGATCCGTCTTTAATGCCTTCTTAAAGGCTTCTAGTGTGGTAATAAGACGGATCTCTTCTGGTAAGTTGTTCCATAATTTTGGGGCCGTGGCTGTAAATGCTTTTTGGGAAGTAGTGACCAGTCTAGCTTTTGTGTATTCCAGCAGTTTCTTCCCTGAGGTTCTAAGAGTGCAGGGCGGATTGTGTAGGGAGAGGCGTTCCCTTAAGTAACTCGGGCCCGAGCCATGTAGGGCTTTAAAGGTAATGACCAACACTTTGTATTGCGCCTGGAAGCTAATCGGCAGCCAGTGTAAAAATTTTAATATTGGTGTAATATGGTCCAATCTTGATGTTCCCGTGACCAATCTGGCTGCAGCATTTTGGATTAACTGAAGCTTCCGAACTTGGTACAAAGGTAGCCCCATGTAGAGCGTATTGCAGAAATCTAAGCGAGAGGTTACCAGTGCATGCACTACTGCTTCAAGGTCTCTCTGAGCCAGGTAGGGACGCAGCTGGCGTATCAACTGAAGTTGGTACCAAGCACTCCTGGCCACTGCCTCCACATGAGATGTCAACTGTAGAGACAAGTCCAGGAGCACTCCCAAACTGTGAACCTCATCCTTTAGGGGAAGTGTGACCCAGTCCAGGACTGGTTGACAAACCTCCCCACCCAGTCCAGGGGTTCCTATCGCAAGTACCTCTGTTTTCTCTGGATTCAACTTGAGCTTGTTTTCCTTCATCCAGTCCATTACCGACTCAAGACAGGCATTTAGAGGAGAGATGCCATCCTTGGTCACTGCAGCAGTCAGGGACACGGAGAGATGGAGTTGGGTGCCATCAGTGTACTGATAACACCGCAGCCTGTGTCTCCAGATGATCTCTCCCAGCGGCTTCATGTAAATATTAAACAGCATGGGAGACAGGATGGCACCTTGAGGGACACCCAATGTCAACTCCCGTTTATGAGAGCAACTGTCTCCCAGCATCACCATCTGGAATCTGCCCGAGAGATAGGACCTGAACCTACGCAGTGCCCCCGATACCCAAATCTCTCAGGCGTTCCAGAAAGATACCATGGTCTATGGTATCGAAAGTCGCTGAGATATCCAAAAGCACCAGCAGGGTCACACTTCCCCTGTCAATGCTCAGACGGAGATCATTGACCAAGGCGACCATGGCAGTCTCAACTCCGTAACCTGCCCTGAAGCCAGTTTGAAATGGGTCTAGACAAATGCTGCCTTCCTGGACATAGGGTGGGAATGAATGATTGTGGCTGTCAACTGCCTCCCAAAACAGGCTGCTGTGTCAATGCGTACACATTAGCTAGGTCTGGGAAGTGGTTGGTAGCTGATATCATTCCTCCTCTCCCCTGCCAAAGCACAGGGTGCTGTGTGCACATTCACACAACAGCCCTGCACAAACAATCAAGGTCACCAATCACTTGCCAAAGGTGGTATTGTGTGAATATGCAGGAAATTGTTGGTGACCACAATCATTGTGAAGAGGATAGGGAAGAATCATGCCAACTCAAACCATGTAACTGCCTGAGAAGTGGAACTATAGCAGAATGGACCTATCACACAAAGTCAGTAATGAAATAGCAGTGAGACTGAAGAGATTACCGCACTGCCCTCTATTGCCACTATTCCAGTTTAACTGCTTTGGCTGCCTCCTGTTGCATTCTGATATTTGCAGTTGAGGGAGGAGCATTTAGAATTCCCAGACAGAGAGCTCTTAGACCTCACTTAACTACTATGCTCAAAATGCCACAGGAGGCAGCCAGAGCAATAAAAATGGAATAGCAGCACTATAAGAGTGTAGTGTGGTAATCTACTGAGAGCCCATTGATGTTTTTTTGCCTGTGAGTTAAAATGTGCACTATAGTAAGGAATGGTATACAAGACTGCAGCAGAATGGACACTTATTCATTCACTCACTCACTCACTCACTCACTCATTTAATTTCTATGCTGACTTTCTCCCAAAAAGGGACCCAAGGCTGCTCACAATATAAAAACACATTGGAACAAATTTTAAAAAGACAATTAAAATAACCTAATTAAAACACTACAAAGTTAAAATTTAAAACACACAAAAGTGTTTAAAAATCATAACTCCAGCAAATAAAGCCACCCTTGCATGACTTTAAAAAGACTGGCTGCACAAAAATGTTTTTACCTGCCAGCAAAATGCCAGCAGGGAGGGGGCCAGCCTAGCCTTCCATGGAAGGGCATTTTGGAGGGTGGGAGCAGCCACTGAGAAAACTCTCTCTCGTGTCCTCACTGAGTGAGCCTGGTATGGTAGTGGGACCAAGAGAAAGTCTTCTACTGATAATCTAAGGACTCTAACTGGACTCTAACTTCTCATCAGCCACTCCTAGGTTCTGGAACGACCTGCCAGATGAGATCTGCCATATTACCACCTTGGAAGCCTTTAAAAATGCTATTAAGATGGATCTCTACCAGCAGGCCTTCCCAGACTAGGGACCTTATTGCACAGACTCCACAGAATGGAATGAGAATGGAATGGAAGGGGTCAGGAAGGGAACGGAACGTGTGGGGGACACATATTATTGCACACAAAAGTCCCTCACTCATTCACAGTTCTCAAAAATCACGTCCGCTGGGACGGATTGGGAATGGAAGTGAAGGGAATGGAATGAGTGAGGGACTTCTGGGTGCAGTAAAAAGCACCCTCCCCCATTTGTTCTCCATTCGTTCCCGGTCCCTTCCATCTGTTCTCATTCTGTTCCGGGGAGCACCTGTGCAGTAAAGTCCTATGCTAGATCCATTAGATCCATTAGACTTGCCTCCCTCCCCTATTGACACCTCTATTAATCCCGACACTAAAAGTGATACAGTCACTCCCGTCACCCCTTCTCTAGAGGAAGATTCATTACTTGAGCTAATCTGCCCGAAATTTCAATGTATTTCTATTTGTTACTGAGTATGGATTTATACAAAATTTTGGGTGCCATGCGATCTGAAGCCATGACCCCTGACTGACCCCACAGCAAGCCGTCATTAACCTAAAGGCGAGCAGACCACGTAGCCAGCAAGCCTTGCAAAGGCATGGTCCCAAGATTTGAAATTTTCCAGAGGAAGTTTTGGGAGTTGCTAGACCAGATTTGCAGAGACCCATTCACGGAAGACAATAGCTATGGCTCCCTCCTTAATGATCCAGTGATTAACTTAATGGTTCAGCCATCTAGATATTTGTCCCCTCCTGAATAAGTGGCAGACCTATGCTTTGTGTATCCATTGTGTAAGTTTCAGCTTAGACAAAGATAAGCAATCAGAGCCTTTGTCCACCTGGCTGCCATCACCTGCGGATATGTTTAGCAGTATATAAGGTCCCAGTTTCCAGCCCTCCAGTGGGCTTGTCGAGCAGTAAGTTCCAAGCCTTATTTCCAAGCTGGGCTTGTCAAGCTTCCAGCTCCGAGCCTGAGTTCCTAGAGCATCTTGCTCTGCTGAGATCACTTGAGCGAAGCCAAGCTCACTGTCACCGGGCCTCTAAGTTAGCTTTGCCTGCTGGAACTGAGCTCTTAAGCCACCGCGGCCGCTCTATCATTTCCCCTTCCCACGGCCATGATCCACTATCCATCCTACATCTCATCTGGTTCCTTGGAGAAGACGTCTAAAGTAAATATTCCCAACGGTGCCTCTTTCTTCCTTCCTTTACTCCCCGAACTCACCCCTCCCTTGCTATAGTATTGAATGTGTGTGTGTGTGTGTGTGTGTGTGTGTGATCCCTTTAGTTGTGTGACTTCAATAAATGTTCATAGTTTAATTGCATCTCATTGGCATTCAAAGTCTCTGTCTCTTGGGGGTGGACTAGGCGACCTCTGTATACACTAAGGAACAAGATCCCGTGTGTGCATTGTTAGGACATGCCTCTCATAATATTTGAGCTAATTAAAATTCCCCTAATTTGATCCTTCCTAACCTATTGGATAGTTTAAAAAATTTTGATGCTAAATTTTTTTTATGGGTTGATCACTGTTTTTATGATTGGGGGGAGGGTTGGGGTTTGGGGGGTTTAAAATTGTAATTTTTAATTGTTTGATGTTTTATTTAAACTGTTGGAATCCGTTTTGATTCCTTTGTGAAAAAGCGGAATGCAAGTTGTTGTTGTTGTTGTTGTTGTTATTTGGGGAGAAATGGTCTCTTAGGGCCTGAGCAGACAGGCCAAAATAAAGCTGCTTCAGGTCACTTTGGAGGTATGCTGTTTAAATGACACACACATCTTAAGAGACCAGAAGCTGAGCCAAAGTTGCGCTCTACTCCTTAGGACTGGAGCATGGCTTTGGCACAGCTTCCAGCCTCTTAGGACACATGCATCATTTAAACAGCATACCTCCAAAGTGACCTGAAGCAGCTTAATTTAGGCCTGTCTGTTTCGGCCCTTAGATAATCTGGACCTAAGCTTTGTAAGGCTTTGTAGGTCATGACCAAATGTGCCTAGAAATGAACGAGTAGCCAGTGAAGCTGTTTCAATAAGAGAGTTATATGCTTACATAACTGGCTCTGGTCAGCATTCTGGCTACAGTGTTTTGAACCCGCTGAAGTATTAGTCAAAGGTGCTTTTATCCTGTTAAATTTCTGCTTTTTAGCTTTTCATGATAAAGTTCTCTGTCTCTTCGCTCCATCCCCAGTAAGAGACAGGGAAAGAAGTGAGAAGAACAGGCCAAGGTAAAAATATTATAGACAAAAGAGACTTTAGCTGCTCTCCATTTGATCAGATAAATGCAAAATATCAAAAAGGTACAGTCAGCCCTCTGTACCCATGAATTTAAACTTCCACAGCTTGAAAATATTCAGAAAAAAATATAAATTCCAAACAAAGTAAATCTCTGATTTTGTCATTTTATACAAGGAACACCATTTTATTATGCCATTATCCTTAATGGCCTTGAGCATCCATAGATTTTGGTATCCATAGAGGGTCCTGGAAACAAAATCCAGTGGATACCAAGGACTCGCTGTAGTTGATAATATTGTTAACTAATTAATCAGAGTGCTGAAAAGAGAATAAGATATGTAAGCAATCTGGAATCTTTTGCTCAGAGAAAGGCAGGATACAAATTAAATAAATAAATGAAAAACAATATAAATATAAAGCACAAAACACTGAAAAAGGAAATGTGAGATGATACTATGACAACTAAAGGAGGAAACTCACATAAAAAGCTTCTTGTGCTTTGGTCAACCCTTTTTCAATCTCTGCCATAGCATTTTTCTCATTCTTTTATTTTGTCTCACAGTCACACTTGAGTACATTTGCAAAAATGAATTTATCATACTCATTCCTAATAGTACAGTACTGGCCAAACATGGCATGATTGACACAAACAATCCCAGCTACTAGTGGAGAGGAAATGTAGAAGAGAAGGGTGAAAATGTTGACATATAGTCCATAAACAAATCCTATTTTCTTAGCCCCATGGGAAAATAGTCCTTAATCTCCCCACCCCAACACCCAAATACTCTTAACATGTGTGTACTTGATTTTAAAAAGGAATGGAATGACTGTCATACAGGAGTATATAATGAATATTAGCAATCCTAAATGTCAAAGATACTGGAATTTACTTAAAGTTGCTTAAACTGGCCTAACTTTGTGGTACCATTGTGGTTTGAAACAGGGCGTTGTGCCTTCTTTCTATCTGAAATTAGCTCTTTAAAGCAGTTTAGGGACTTTACTATTTATTTATTTATTTATTTCATTCCGCCTTTCTCCCAAAATGGGGACCCAGGTCGGCGAACATATATAAACATAACAGTTAAAATTGTACAATTAAAATCATAAAAATATAAAAATTACAAATATAAAATTTTTAAAACATACAGAGTTAAAATTAAAAAGTCCAAGTCCAACCCTCTTATCTCCCAATAAACCAAGCCTGCCAGATCTCAAAAGGCCTCTTTAAATAAAAATGTCTTTGCCTGCCTACGAAAGGCCAGCACTGAGGGGGCCAGCCTAGTCTCCCATGGAAGGAAGTTCCACAGGGAAGGAGCAGCCACTGAGAAGGGTCTCTCTCTCTCGGGTCCTCACTAGGCGAGCCTGGGATGGTGGTGGGACCGAGAGGAAGCCTTCTCCTGCAGATCTTAGGGCTCTAGGTGGTTCATATGGGGAGATACGGTCTTTCAAATAGTCCGGACCTAAGCCGTGTAGGGCTTTATAGGTCATAACCAGCACTTTGAATTGTGCTCGGAAACAAACTGGTAGCCAGTGAAGCTGTTTCAATACAGGAGTTATACGCTCCCTGTAACTGGCTCTGGTCAGCCTTCTGGCTGCAGCATTTTGGACTCGCTGAAGTTGCCGAACAGTTTCCAAAGGCAGCCCCACATAGAGTATGTTACAGTAGTCCAAATGGGATGTAACTAAAGCATGTGTCACTGTAGCCAGATCTGATGTCTCAAGGACCTAGCGCAGCTGGCACACAAGTTTTAATTGTGCAAATGCACTCCTGGCCACTGCTGAGACCTAGGCATCCAGGTTCAGACTGGAGTCCAAGAGCACACTCAAGCTGCGAGCCTGGGATTTCAAAGGGAGTGTAACCCCATCCAGCTCAGTCATAGCCCCAATTCCCTGATCTGTCTTATGACTGACCAGGAGCACCTCTGTCTTGTCTGGATTAAGCTTCAATTTGTTTGCCCTCATCCAGTCCATTACTGACATCAGACACTGGTTCAGCACAGGGACAGCTTCCTTGGAATCAGATGGAAAGGAGAGATAGAGTTGGGTGTAATCTGCATACTGATGACACCGCACCCCAAAACTCCAGATGACCTCTCCCAGAGGTTTCATGTAGATGTTAAACAACATGGGGGACAAAACAGAACCTTGAGGGACTCCACAGGCCAGCGGCCAAGGAGTCGAACAGGAGTCCTTCTTCTGGGTCCGCCCCTCCAAGAAAGACTGGAGCCACTGCATAGCAGTGCCCCCAAGCCCCATCCCAGAGAGGCGGCTCAGAAGGATACCATGGTTGATGGTATCGAAAGCCGCTGAGAGATCTAACAGAACTAACAGGGACACACTCCCCCTGTCCAGTTCCTTGTGAAGATCACCCACCAAGGTGACCAAAGCTGTCTCTGTGCCATAACCATGCCTGAAGCCAGATTGAAATGGATCTAGATAATCCATTTCATCTAGAAATCCCTGGAGCTGGGAGGCCACCACTCGCTCCAGTACTTTGACCAAGAATGGAATATTAGAGACTGGCCGATAGTTGGCAAGAATGGCAGGATCCATGGAGGACTTTTTCAGTAATGGCTTCACCACAGCTTCCTTTAGGCAGGATGGAAATTTGCCTTGCTGCAGTGAAGCATTCACCACTCCCTTTACCCACTCAGCCAGTCCCCTTCTAGCTGATTTCAAGAGCCAAGAAGGGCAAGGGTCCAGTACGCATGTGGTGGCTCTCACTTCTCCAAGGATCCTATCCGCATCCTCAGGCTGCACAAATTGAAACTTATCCAGAAATATGGGACAAGCAGGCACTATGGTTACATCCACTGGACTGGCCTGAACTACAGTATCCCAAGTCAGAGTGAATCCGAGTGACTTTGTCTGCAAAGTGTCTCGCGAATTCCTCACAGCGAGCTGTCGAGTGGTCTTTGTTTTCTTCTTGGGGAGCAGAATATATAAGGCCCCTGACAACTCGGAATAGCTCTGCTGGATGACACTGTGCAGACTTAATGGTGGCAGAAAAGTATAGTTTTTTTAAGCTGCCACCACTGCCATGGCATAGGTTTTCCAGTGGGTTTTGGCCCATGTTCGATCGGATTCACTCTGAGTCTTCCTCCATCGTCGCTCTAGTCTCCGTCCAACTTGTTAACAAGTAAACAAGTAAATCTTAAGCTACATTACTCCAAAACAGATCAGAAGTGGGTGTTATCCCTGGTGCAGCTTCACATTTTTAGTAACCATGTGCTGTGCCCAGTCTGAGCTTTGCAAGACTATGCCCAGGTCAGAGGGGCCTTTTCTGGCCCATTATTTTTCCATGCTGATCGGTCACACGACTAAATACCAGTCGTGGACAATCACCTCCAGGACTTTAACCTTATTGGGACAAATGGTGTTAAATTTGGAATCCATTAATTTAGAGTTGGGATAGCCACCATTGCATCTGCAATGAGTATGGGTTCTCATCTTTTCCATAAGATTGGGTGCTGGAGGTCTTTGATATATCAGACCTTTGTATGGCTGTCACATGTTCAGTGGATGAATTAGTTCCCCCCCCCCCCCCTCAGATTCTAGCTTATGGCCAATGATGCAGTATGTCCTGATCTGTGGCCATAGCTTTGTCTATTGGGCATTGCACCAGGTTTGTAATGGCCATTTTGGATCCCACCCGGGATTGAGCGATTCGGCTGGGATCAAGTGGCTGGGTGAGAGGGGCATTTGGCAACATGGCCTGTTGCCAATGTTGTTCAGGGAACTCCATGGGCCTCCACCACACTTCCTAGCCATTCACCTGGGGGATAATGGCTTAGATTTGTTGAAGGGCAAGGTCATAATCATACAGTCTATTCATGACATGGAGGTCATACAGGCTTCATGGTCTGGGATGTCCATACTGTGGTTGGCTATTTTGCCACAACAGGTATGGCCTGTGGAGGGAGACCTGTGGCATATTGATACAGCCCTAAGGCAGGTTAACAGAGAAATTTGAAATGCAATAAGCAAAATGTTGAATCACTTTTTGTCACATTCCCAAATCATTTTTCAAACACCTGGGTTCTATAGGAAGATACTTTCACCTTATCCATGGAAGGTTGTGTAGGGAGAAAGTAGGAGTTTGATGAACACTTCTGGGTCTTCCTTGGTGAAGCAGAGGTCTTTGGAATTGGTTTTTTGTGGGCTTTTCGGGCTATGTGGCCATGTTCTAGAAAATTTTCTTTCTGATGTTTGGCCAGTATCTGTGGCTGGCATCTTCAGAGAATGCTTTGCCTGGAAAAAGTTGTGTGTGTGTGTGTGTGTGTGTGTGTGTATTGTGTGAGTCTGGGAATGCAGGAGTGATTTGCATGTGTATTGTTCTGTGCTGATGGCCAGCCTCAGGCTGGGAGGCTAATGCAAAGGAGGATTAATGTCTGCTAATAGGTGATCATTATCTGCTGGGAAAGCCCCTAGCTTTGGAATTGCCTTTAATGAGAGTCACAGGGTGTGAAAGAAGACTTTCCTTGGAGCTGGCCTGAGGGTTTAGCTTTCCATTTAACTCAAGCAACTTGGGGGTTGGAGTCTTGGGTTTGCCCTCTAGTTATGGGCTTGACATGGAGCAACCCAGCTTTTGGGTTCTCCTTGGGACTCAGATGTGAAACCCAAGGGAAGCAGGGGAGGAGGTTTGGGATAGGCCACCTGCCCCAGCTGCTCCTATACTATGTTGGCCCCCCTTTTGCACATCTCAGTGGTTTAAACTTAAATAGGTAACAGTTTAAATAAAGTAGCCCATATTCCACCCAATTCTTATCTGTAGTTTTGTCATTTCACAGTTGGTCAGCAATTAATAATGTTCAGTTGTATGGGAAAATATGTATCAGCAGTCATATGTTCCTAACACTAAATTTTAAAAACTTTAACCCCCCCCCCCCCCCCACCCCAGTTCATTTTGTATACTAGAAAACCAGGGTGTTTTCATAGGTGAGGATATTTTGAATGTCACTGAAAACAAACTGCTTTCAGAAGCCTGAACATGAAATGGTGTTGATCCAGTTATGGATTACTCAAAATATGTTGCAACTGTGGAAATCAGCAGGGAACCTACAGTTTTTAAATTAGTTTCTAACGCCTATACAACTTGACAAAGTTCTCTGGCCTTATCACTGGTGGCAGGCTCAAGGTACTCAGTTAACAAACTGTTATTTTCAGAGCAGACATTGCTGCAGCAGATTCAGCCTGAGGCACCCAGTCACCTTCTCCATTGCCTGATGCTCTATCTTTCAAATTCTACATTGGCTGTGATAGTATACAGTTTTACATGTCTTGTATATGTTGCATACATTTATTTTTATTCAAATACATAGCTCATCATGTCACAAAGCCATGTTCAGGGCAGATAACTACAACAAAAAGGAGTTATATTAGAAATGAAGGAAAGGATTAGGAGGAAGTGATGTACAAGTATATTTTTAAGTTTTCATGGACATTTGCAGCTCAGATCAGCTGTTCCTTCAACACTACCTTTTGTTTACCTTTAAAATCGCACCATTCTTCCTAATAATGGTGAAAACCATTATCACTGAACTCAAATCAGATAACTGGTGCTTGGTATTGAAACACAGAACAGTCTCCAGAATTAATTTGGTTTGCTTCCAGTAACGGGGGCTGTTAGTAGCTCCCATGTCCGTGGACAGTGAATCTGCCCCAAATATTGTTCAGAACATTAAAAGGGCTATCCAAGGTGCTAACCCTCTTTAGGTGATTGGACTCATAACTTTATATTACTGCTTTCATTGACTCAGACGTCACCATTCACTAACATGCTCAGTCACATTATTGCATAGTTAAATTTAACTGGTTATCACTGTTACCAGGAAAAAGTAAGAACACTTTAAAACCAAACAAAACAGTTTGGTTGAACCTGAGCAAATACAGGTTATAGACCACTGTAGCACTGTAGCAGTGAAGAAGCTTCTGCTTTGCTGTCATTATATCAACACACTGTCATCCAATAATATTGATATAGGCATTTAAGGCATTTATCCCAGTGGATATTTTTGAAATCCACTATGACACATTTGTTCACAAAATTGTTCCATTCTCTTCCACTGTAGGCTCTTCATAGACAAAAAATTCTACTAAGATGATTACGTAAACAACTTGCCCATCTCTGACTGCTGAATTTAAGTTTGTTCAACCTGGCACCTATCTAAAGTCTTTCTTTTTCTTTCAAACGGATTTTGCCTTTATTTTCCCACAGTGTACATGAGAGAGGTCATCTCTGCTCACAATGAATCTTGACAATATAAAATAGAGATAGTTTCATGGCAAATTAGGATAGTTGCTATGATGGAAAAGTGGCAGTAAATTCTTACTTTTTCTCAAGGGAAAAGAAAAAGAAAAGAAAAAGGGGAACTAAATGAAGGAAACCCCTCCTTACAGGTTGTCTCTAACTGATACACAGAATTTTTTCACACATACAAGTCCGTTTTGTATCCTCAAATATATAAGAAGTTTCTAAGGAGTTATTCACTATGTCCACTTCCAACTCGGTATGGTCCTTCCCTACTTTATAATTCTATTATTCCCCCAGTACGCCCTATAAATGTGCTGGAAAAAGTCTGAGAACGATACAGTATTTTAACAACACTTGTTGATATTTTTTTTAAAAAAAGAGCTGGAAACTGTGATTCAAATATTCTAAATCATTCTGTTCATCCAACTGATTTGAAACTGGTGCTCCTCATACAGTAAGTATGTATAGCTTAATTTGAGACTTGCAACAAAGTCACAGTAATAGATAGTGAGTTTTCTCAACCCTTTCAAAACATGTTTATGAGGTAAACTGAGGTGGTAATGAGATAAAACTGAGAAATTCCAGAAATACAGTGTCAATATATTCTGAAATACCGACATGGGTTAAAATATATTTTAAAAAGTAACACAGCAAGTGCTAGAACCTTCCAGACATGCTAAAAATATTTTCACTTGCAAGCAATTCACAGTTGCAATAAGGAAGATGTATTTAAATTACAACAGATAAAGGAGAATATGGTCTTTGAGATGAAGGCACAAGATACAACAAAACAAATTAATTCCAAAGAAAAGGATAACAAAACAATTAAAAGGCAAGTGCAATGTAGAAATTGTTGTTGCTAACTGCCCTCGAGTCAATCTCAAGTCATGGCAACCCTATGGAAGAGACATCTCAATGACCCCCTGTCCTCCATTGCGCTGCTTAATTCCTGAAACCCCATACCAGGGGTAGGCAACCCTTTTGAGCCGGGGGCCGGGTTGCTGTCCCTCAGACAACTGGGGGGCCGAAGCCAAAAAATAAATAATTAAATAATTTTTTAAAAAATAAATAAATAAATAAATAAACCAGGACAAATGTAGGACAAAATTTTCAAATGGAGGGCACCTTTTAAATAAAAAATGGAGGACCCGCGAAAAAATTTGCTGATTTTAAAAAAAAGTTAAGATAAATGCATGTTTCTGAGGCTTCTATAGACAATTGCCCCACCATGTCCCTCGTGTGAGACGCCAAAGGCCCCGGCGGCAATTGGCAGCAGGACCGGGCTGGGGCCGGTCCCAAGGCCTCGCCGGGCCGCATCCGGCCCGCGGGCCGCAGGTTGCCTACCCCTGCCCCATACCCATGACCTCCTTAATAGAGTCCATCTATATGGCATGTGCTTTCCTCTTTTCCTACTTCCCTCCATCTTTCCCAGCATTATTGTCTTTCCCAATGAGTCCTTCCTTCTCATGATGTGTCCAAAGTACAACAGCTTCAGTTTGGTCATCTTGGCTTCCAGGGAAGTTTCTGGCTTGATCTGCTCTAGGACCCATTTGTTTGTCCTTTTGGCTGTCCATGGGATCCTCAGCATTCAGTTGTATATCTTTGCATTTTAGAATCTTTTTCTGTTTCTTTTATAGCCATCCTCCCCGTTCTTAATCTTCTTCTGATTTCCTCACTGCAGTCCCCATTTCTATCAGTGTTTAATTCCCAGGTATGCAATGAAGAAAAACTTGGATTAAAGCATCAGATATTGTCTTTACCTGCTAGATTTGCCCTATGCAAAATTAGTCAGCCCTAATTCACCCTTATTTTCCACTAGCCTTTTTGTTAAAGCTTACTACATCCTCAACTACTGGTTGATTAAAGACTGGAAAGAAACACTTGTAGTAACTTTTCCCAAAGGTCAGGTTCCTGAAAGGTAAATGGCAGTGACAAAAACTGACCCAGAATTCGACACATAAGATCTAGTAAAAGTTCAAATGGAATATTAAACTGATGAGGTTGAATGGCATACACACAAACTGTAAAACAATATTGTGAACACTAGGGTTACCAGGTGACAAAACAACAAAAGAAATAAAAGGAGGAGAAAAAGAGAAAAGTACCTTGGAAATCTAAATCGTGGTAGGCAACTGCTAAGAAGGTAGAGACTATTTTTCATTCCTGTGGACCATACCACATCTTTGGGAGCAAAAAGTAATGAAACTGAAGAAAACGTTCCCTTCTTTCTGTTTTTCAGAAAAGGTAGATAAGTATCAACACAAAAACATCAGAGTTGTGTGTGTGTGTGTGTGTGTGTGTGTGTGTGTGTGTTTAACTTGCTTCTGGGTGTAAAAGAAAGAGAACTGAAGTTGTCTCATAAAAAAAGTCTATTAAAGAAGAACTGAATCATCTTTTCTCTTAAAATGAGAGTGAAAAGGTAAATTAAGGCCTAAGGACACAGAACAAAAATAAAAACATCAAAGATGAGCAGAAAGTAAGCTTTAAATGGGAAAGGAGATGGACAAGAGAGCTCATCTCCTCTAGTGTAAATGGTTGGATTACTTTTTCAAAAGAAAAAAAAACAGAATATTAGTTACTTTTCCTTCTTTTCTCCTCCCTTAAAAATTTAAACGTATTTTGACTAGTTGATGTAAGGAAAAAGTTTACTTTACTTTTACTGCCCAAAACAGCATTCCATTTTCTTAGGCCACATACCAGTGACCTAGGACAGGATGCCTACCTTACAGATCTCCCTCCCCATTTATATATTTTAAGGTGTAAAGCCTCCAAAAATGAGCTGAGAATCATTCAAAAGGCTTAGCAGAAGACTTCTGAGCACTTTTAGGTGCTATTATTTATGGCACATCCCACTACATCTACCACAGTTGCCCATCACTCTCCTAGAATCTTATCCACCACACTTACAAATGTTGAGACTCACACCCATCACAATTGCCTACCTATCCTGGGGTATTACTGGTCCATAGTCTCATAGCCTGAGCAAGGCCTAGTCACTATAGCAACCATTGAGTCATATTTTTCTCCATTCTAGCATCCAGACTGAGAGAAATCTGTTCTCTCTTTCAGTGGGAAAGAGTCATCCTGTTTATAAACTCAATCCGTAAGTTCTTCTGCTCCATTTCTGTGGCATTGTTCTCGGTACCCTGGACCCCAAAAGAGGACTAAAAAAACACCAAGGGATTTTTATATGGAAAAACTTGCCTCATCATCTCTAGCTTGAAATGGTGCAGCACACTCTACTAACCCTGCATTCATACAAGCCATCTTGCTCTACAGAGTTTTTCCCAAAACTTTTTTTAAGGCAGAGCAGCAAACCCAAGATACATTATAACATAAGCAGCCCAGTTATTTTGCCACAGAAAATATCACATCTCCCCCTCACTACAACTAAAACTGCTATTATGACACATTAAATAACTTTTTGTTTTGTTTTCATGACAGCCAGAATCTGTTGTGTAGGCAACTGCTCCACTATCTCAAATAGTAGGGCCAGCTCTCTTATTCTACTGCAAATGTACACAGGAGCCTACCCCGACTAGACAATTATAGAGCTATTATCCCACTTTAACTACCATGGTTCCATCCTATGGGATCCTAGGGTTTGTAGTTTGGTAAAGCATTAGAGAGTTCTGGCCGAGAATTCTTTATGTCCCTGCTTAAACTGCCATGACAGTTAAAATGAAATAATGATGCTATAAATGTATAGTGTAAATGGACCCCTGGTCTGAGTGAAGTGGCCAGTTTGGTCTCTGTGTAGGAGAGCAAATAGAAGCAGGAAACAGTTGAAATGCATGTGTGCTATGTGGCATGTCCGTTCCTCTGAAAAATACCCCAATAGTGCCTTCCTGGTTAATTTCCAGTTTTTCAGGCAATGTTTGAGAGCTTTTCCCTTAGCTATGGGTAGCCATCAAGAACATCTCAATGTACCCTTGCTGTTTGAACAAAGTGAGCAGATGGCACTGTTAATAAGGTCTTCTTGGTTGAGTTTACAGATAATGATGGGACAGGGAGAGTTCAGACAGTCTTTGAGGATGGTGGAATATAGCTCTTTGGGGCTTCATAAATCAAACTGAGCATCTCGAAAATGGGCTGGTGCACTGAAGTGAGCCATCTTAACCCTTCCCTACCACCTGTAATACAGACAGGGGGAGGGGGGGAGATTGCTTGGTGATGAGCTTCTCTAAAGCCATCTCATCTTAAAACAGATTATGTTTTCTGCTCCCATGCCTCCACAGGGAAGCAAAAGTTTTGATCCCCAAAACATCCTTATACAATAGAGTGAATGAACCTTTAAAAGTCACAAAGCATATAAAGCATAAATCTCTGGAATCTTGACTATATGTAGTGTTAGCTTTATTAGGGTCAAGATACGTGGCCACCCCATAGCAGACCATTATTCTCATGCACTGAACAGTTCATTAATCATTCTCTGCTACTTCTTGGCACCTGAAATCTTCAAGGACTCTGTACAAATGACAGGTGCTGAAAATGGCATCCCAAACTCCTTGATATGACACACCAGGGAAATAAAGTATAAGGTAGAGTTTTTGTGCAGGAAATGTTGGCTTTAATATTGTTTTTCAAGGCAGCAGAATAATTGTGAACACATTATGTGATTTATTCCCATTGCAGTAGTGGAATCTAACTCAAATTGTATCATTTAAAATCATCAATATAGTTTTAATTAGTAATACAGTAATTATTTCTGGATGTTCAATTATTACATTACACTATGAATTATATTATTAATGTATTTCATCATACTATGTGCAACATCTTATGTTATCCACATTATACTACACTCACCTCTCTCTCTCTCGCTCTCTCTCTTTACACACACATTTGTCTATGCATACCAGTTCAGAATTAAGAAGGCACATAACTGGTCTGAATAACAGGAGTTGTTTATTATTATAGCCAATGCATATGTTAGCAAAAACCTGCAAGATAACATAGTACACATGCTATTCATACACTACTATATATAGGTCATTTTTGCATTGCATATATATTATCCTGTATAGTCAGTTGTATTTCTGTAGCACAGACAGTGGATTTGTTTGTGCTGTTTATTTGTTCACATTTGCAGACTTGAAGAAGGAAATCAGTGTTAACTGGAACCACCTTTTTATTTTGACAATAAAATAAAATAAATATAAAAGCCTGTAAACATCAGGCAGCCTGCCATCTGAGAGAAAGCCCTCCAGGACATTGACCTTTCCTTCTCTCCCCTCACCACTGGGACTTCAGGAAGCAGCAGCACCAGCAGAACGGCAGTGAGAGGGACGTATCTAGAGCAACACCTGGAACACCAAGCAGAGGCCTCTTAGCCACCCCTCATTTCACCATCCTCAGCAGCTGGGACATTGGGCAGAGGCTTCCAAAGTCACCCTTCCTGATCTACTAGATCCCTCATGTCTTGTGGTGGTCAGGCAATGTTATCAAGTACTGTTGGCTTCTACTTTTATTTTTCTGTTCTTGTCATTGTTACAGTTTCTCCTGTTGATTACTGGATACTCAAACCTTTCCTTCCCATGGCTCCATGCATTTCTCGTAATCTAATCCCTATTTGACCCCTCTCTATCTCTCAGCTCCTATTATTTTGTTCAGTCTGGAACTGTCGCTCTATTGCTCTGAAAGTGACAATAATTCACAATCTTTTTCTTTCTAGATCATTTCATCTTCTTGCTCTTACCAAAACCTGGCTTCCGGCCCATGACACTGCTACCTCCGCCTCCCTTTCCTTTGGTGGTCTCCTTTCACCCACACAAGCTGCCCTGAGGGTTGAGGAGGAGGGGTTGGTATCTTATTATCTAATTCCTGCCAGTTTCAAGTTCTCTCCCCCCCCCCCCAGCTTTTGTTTCTCTTCGTTTGAATCTCACTCTATTAGATTCTTTTTTTCCTCTACAGCTGCGGTTGGCAGTCATCTATCACCCCCCCTAGCCCTGCTACCCAGTTCCTTTCTGACTTTGAATCTTGGCTGACATTTTTTTCTATCTGATGCAGTACCCACTTTGATCCTAGGTGACTTTAATATCCACCTTGATGATCCCAAGAATCCCCCAACCTCTCTCTTTAGCTCCCTTTTAGCTTCTTTTGGTCTTCAACCTCATTCCAACTCTTCAACCCATTCTCTTGGTCACTGCCTTAACTTAGTTCTTGCTGCTAAGTGTGTCATTTCTGAGTGCTTGGCATCGGATTTTCCATTGTCTGATCATCATTTAATTTCTTTTACTCTTACTTATATCCCATCTCCTCATCTTACTACTCAACACTATTTTCATGATCTTCAGTCTGTTAACTGTGACCATCTCAGTCAGTCTTTGGATTCATCTCTCTCTTCACCGTCTCTTGGGGACTCTGCTGACTCAGCGATATCTTTATTTAACTCTACTCTTTCTTCGATTCTTGACAGCTTTGCCCCTGTTTCTGTATGCGTGTCTTCCTCTATGAATAGGCCTCAGCCCTTACTCCCATTGTTAGGTTCCTCTGGTCCTGCTCTCGAGGACCCAAACATCTTTGGAAAAAGTCCCGAGTGTGGGCTGATTTTATTCATTTTAAATTCATTCTTTTATCCTTCTCACGCACTGTCTGTGACAAAACAGAATTACTATAAACCATTGATCTGTGCCATTGATCTGCTTCAACATCTTGCTAAAACCTTCTTCTCCACCTGTCTCTTCAGCATTTTCCTCTACCAACCTCACCAACTACTTCATCTCTAAGATCACTACTATCTGATCTGAGATAGTTCTTCCTTACTTGTCTTGTATCACTAATCTTCTGGTGTCTTCAACTAAAAAATTCTCTGTGTTTCCTCTTGTTTCTTTGGACGAACTCTACGCTGCTGAACTCTTCCAAACCTGCAACCTGTTCTCTTGATCCAATTCCCTATCATCTTATAATCTCTATAGTCCCCTCCTTCCTCTCTTTGCTTCTCTCTATCTTTAATCTCTCTCTTTCTACAGGATCCTTTCCTTCGCACTTTAAACATGTTCTCGTTTCCCAAATCCTGAAAAAAATATTCTCTTGAACCCTCTTCTTTGTCCAGCTATCGTCCAATTTCTCTTCTCCCTTTTCTTTCTAAGGTTTTGGAATGGGTTGTTTATTCTCGCTTTATATCCCTTTCAGACCAGTTTCTGCCCATGGCATTCTACAGAGACGGCCTTCACAAAGATCTTAAATGATCTTTTACGGGTCAAGGCAAATGGCCTTTACTCTGTGCTCATTCTCCTTGATTTGTCTGCAGCCTTCAACACCATGGATCACTGCCTTTTACTTGATATACATTCTGACCTTGGGTTCTCAAACTCTGTTCTTGACTGGTTTAAATCTTATTTGTCAGATAGATATTTTGCAGTGGTCACGGGTGGTCAGACTTCGTCCTCTCTTCCCCTATCTGTTGGAGTTCCACAGGACTCTGTTTTGGATCCCTTACTGTTCCCTCTTTGCACATTGTCCCTACAAAAACTTATCAGTTCTTTTGGTGTTTCTTATCATCTGTACACCAATGACACTCAGCTGTATGTTTCCACCCCTGATCTTTCTCCAGGGCTTGAACAGCAAGTTTCATCATGTCTCACAGCTGTCTCTCAGTGGATGAGTCATCGGCGTTTGAAGCTAAACATGTCCAAGACAGAACTTCTTGTCTTTCCACCTAAGTCCTCCCTTTAATACTCCTTTTCTGTTTCTGTCAACAACACCTCTATTCAGCCAGTCCAGGAAGCCCACAGCCTAGGTTTCACTTTCGATTCCTCTCTGTCTTTTACCCCCCACATCCAGGCCACAGCCAAAGCCTGTAGATTCTTTCTTTACAACATTGCCAAAATCCGTCCATTTCTCTCAGCCTCTACTGCTAAAACTCTAGTCCACGCTCTGGTGGTCTCCTGACTAGATTACTGTAACCTCCTTCTATCAGGGCTTCCTCATTCTCATCTTCGCCCTTTAATTTCCATCCAGCATTCAGCAGCATGCATCATTACATCCGCTTGCCACTTTGACCATGTTTCTCCTTTATTATCATCCCTTCACTGATTACCCTTTCCCTTCCGTATCCGGTATAAGCTTCTGTTGATAACTTTTAAAGCCCTGCATGGACTGGCCCTTCTTTATTTATCTGAACGTCTTTTTCCTTACATTCCCACTTGTACCATCTGTTCTAGTTGTCAAGGTCTGCTGTCCCAGCCTAGGATCTCCACTGCCCCGTCCCGGATTTGTCCCTTCTCACTTGCTGTCCCTCACTGCTGGAACCTTCTTCCCCCATGAACACAGATCATCACTTCATTGATGACTTTTAAATCTGAGTTGAAGTCCACCCTGTTCAGGGAAGCATTCCCAGGCACTGTGTGAATATTTATCTGATATTTGATTAGATAGTGGATGTCGATGTTTTAATTGTTGCCTGTTTTTTAAAAAACTAATTCTCTTTTATATTAATACCTACTGTTTATATGTATTTTGTAGATTGTATGCCATTGGCAGGTTTTATATTGTTATTGATTTGATTATCTGTATGTACAGCACTATGTACATTTACAGTGCTATAGAAATAAACTATAATAATAATAATAATAATAATAATAATAATAATAAGCCCAAATAGATAGTAAATATAAATTCTCTCTCCATCTTGTTGTAGAACCATGATTAGAAGTTTGCTTTAGCAAGGCAAAATTCTAATAACTCCACAATCTTTTTCTCTTCCTGAACTGTCTTTAAAGAGTTTAAGCCTTAAGTACTAAAAAGTGACTAGGGATGCCAGGTGAAATATAGGACAACGTTTCTGTAGAATTGTGAAGAAAAGAGAATTTCAGCAGGTCTCGTTGATCATGCAAACACCACCTGATTAACTTTCCTCTTCTGAACAACCATTAAAGGCACAGGAGCCCTGTTCTGTCTCACCTGACTACTGTACAAGTAACCATTGAATGCAGAGGGTGTTTGCTCTGAGTAACTATGCACAGGATAAATCAAATAAGACACACACAGAGTCCCATCTCATACTTCTATTCTTATGTAGTACTTGCCCTTGCTGCTGCTGTTGTTGTTATCTAGATGCATCTTATCATTTTCTCTCCCCCCCCCATTATTTTGTCTAATTCTGATTCTTTCCCCTCAAAACCATACAATTTAGCATCTAGATTATATTGTTCTTTTATTTGCCTATATGAGAACCAGTGAATTTTGTGTCCCTCTTCCTGGAGTTTTTCCCTAGGTTTTATACACAAGTTTTCTCCTTGTCTTCTAATTATTGCTTTGTATGTCAGCCAATTTTTGTTTCCCAACATCTCTCTTCTGTAAAAGGCTTCCTGGGGCGAAATCCAATCCTTCCTTTGTATTTATTCCAAACTTCTTCTTCTTCTTCTTCTTCTTCTTCTTCTTCTTCTTATTATTATTATTATTATTATTATTATTATTATTAACCTTTATTTATAAAGCGCTGTAAATTTACACAGTGCTGTACATACAATCTTTTTAATTGGACTGTTCCCTGCTCTAAGGCTTACAATCTAAAAAGACACGACACAAAAGGAGAACGGGAAGGGTATGAGGGCCAACAGTTCTTCTATACCTCCGAGGCCTGGATCAGGGTATAGAAGAACTGTTGGCCCTCATCCCCTTCCCTCAACCTAAAGTAAATGTTTTCTTACGCAATGATTATTAAAAAAATTATTTGCTTTGATTTTCCTGTATTGTAGATAGGTGTGCCAACCAAATTTTAAATCGTCTCCCTCTAATTCTAATAGCCCTTGATTTTTCAGGATTATCAAATCTTTCATCCATGTGAGAGTGCTGGCTTCAAAGTATAGTTTTAAATTAGGAACTCCTAAGCCACCTTTTTCTTTTAGCCCTTGTAATACTTTTACTCTTACTCTTGGTTTCCCCCCACTTCATATGAATTTAGAAATCTCTTTATTCCATTCTTCAAAGGGTTTAGCTGTTGAGATGTTTGGTAGCATTTGAAACAGAAATAAAAATTTGGGTAAGATTGTCATTTCAATAGTGGATATTCTGCCTAATAATCATAAGTTTAGTTTGTTCCAATTTATCAATTTTTTTTATTTCATTCCACATTGTTTTGTATTTTTGTCATATAATTCTATTCAGTTCTTTGATATATTTATTCCTAAGTACTTCACATTTTTTGTACTTTGATTCCTATTTTTTTCTGAAATCTTGTTCTTCATTTTGTTCCATATTTTTCTTAATAATAGCTGATTTGTCTTTATTAATTTTGCATCCTGTTGCCTCTCCAAAATTTTTGATGGGTTTTTACTAATTCTTCTGCGCTCTCACATGGATTGTTTAGAATAACCACCAAATCATCAGCAAAGGCTGTCTTATAAGAATAGCTTTTCTTTTTCAGGTCCTGAATTTCTTTGTTTCTGTTTATTTTAACTATCAATCTTTCAATCACCAATAAGAATAACAAGGGCAATAAGGGCATCCTTGTCTCATTCCTCTGTTTATCTGTATTCTTTCTGTTTTGTCCCCATTTATAATTACTCTAGCTATTTGAAATTTGTAAATTTCTTTTATCCTATTAGTATAATTTGTTCCTAAATTTAATTTATCAAGTATTTTGAATAGTGTTTGCCAATTTACCGAATTGAATTCTTTTTCTAGGTCTATAAAAACTAATCCCATTTTTTTTGTCATTGTAATTTTCGGAGTATTCTAATATATCTAATATATCGGTCAGAGTCAACCATTATAAAACAAACAGTGACTTTTTTATTGAGAAACAAGTATATCATGTTCCATTAACCTTAAACTCAGTATGGTTACATTCATATCAAACACTTTTGCCACTATTTGTCTAACTCCCTGCCTCTAGTACACATCTCTGTGTCAGGCCTTCAGCTATCTCAACTCTTTCCCCTTCTCTCTTAGTAAAACCACCAACTAGACCAGATTAGACCAACTGCCACTATAAAGTATGCTTTTTTAAAATTTCCCACTTACCAAGATGTGCCTTCCATGAAACACAACTGGACTGGATTTTGCTCCTCCACTGCTGTTTCTTGCCTGGCAAACAGCTATCAACTTGCACTTCACCCCTAAAATAGGCACCTTCTAATGCCACTTCATCACAGTAGGACATAAAATATTGTGCAAGAAAATGGCCAATAAAAAAGCTGAACATCATTTTAAAAATACAATGTTTAAATGTCAGTTTGAAGAAAACCAAAGACGGAATCATGTGAGTGAATTCCACATTTCAGAGGCCACTACATAAAGGCTCTGTGCCTTGTATCCATCAACATTTTTTAATGGCAAGGCAGAAAGCAAATGCTAGAAAGGCTGATTTCATGATCTGAGCAGGTTTGTACAGATACAGGTGGTCCCTTAAACAGGCCAGATCCCCACATTTTGTGGGATTTTAAAATTAAGTCCAGAATCACATAAGTAGCCAATACAACTGACACAGAATACTTGCTTCAGTCTTTACTGAGTCGTTCATATTCCAATGATCCCCTTCTTCTGATTTGTACCCTCTAAAAGTCATAGATGAAATACATTATATGATGCTGACTAGAATACATTGTTAAGTTCCTTCAGCTGCATCAGGGTAGATTTATAATAGCAACATTCCTTTGCAAGCATCCATACAATAGAAGTTTCAGATTGTCTGCTGCATGCTCTCTAGTTTAAAAAGCAACATGCAAAGAAACTAGTTCAGTCATGTTTGACATATTGCAGCAGGTCCAAGTATGTGCATTTTAGCAACACATCCCCACAAAGTAGAACACAGAGGTTTCTTGGATGTCTTTGTAATTTTTTGAAAATCAATGCAAGCTCATTAGGAATAGGAGTGTGCTGATTATGCATGTCTCACAATATGCCAGTGACTTGTATTAAACTGCAGTATACAAAATGCTTGGAAAACAGGCAGTTTCTCATTCTGTCAAACAAAGAAATTAAATGTTTCAGGCAAGGAACAGTGATCTGTTGTTTTGCCTGAACAAATCCTAAGTCATTACAGCTCCCTTAATTTTTGCAACCAAATCTAATTTTAATTACTCTGTATCAGTCAACGGTAATATGCCCTTTCTTCCTCTTATATATCCTGTCATTTCATAGCACCTTCCAGCTGAGTTTTCCACTACTGTCTGACATGTTATATCTTTTTCCTACTTTAGATACTGGAGGCACATAATGTGTAATTTACATAAAAACAAAATGCAGAGTATAATTCATCATATGTGGCATCACACAGTAATTGTACAGAAACTGTCAAGAAAATAGTTCTAACAAGGTTTTTCAGTTGCTTGTGAGATGCATTTTGGAGGGTTGAATTTAGGAGTTAATTCTCTAAATAAGGACCAGATCACATATGATAATATCAAGATGTCCACACCAGCTTTCCACTATATGCACTGACTGCAAAATAAATGCTTATACAGACATCACATATGACATTTTCCTCTCACATGGAAAGCAAAATGTCTACAGAAAATGTTATGTGTGAATTTAAGATTAGATTTGAAATGTAAATCAATGTTTGATCTTGAACCAAAAGCCTTACAAAGTTCAATAGAACTCAACCATTATCACAGCATTCATGGATGTTTCTGTGTGGAGAAATGCCTTGGCATTACCCCTTATAGCTTCTTTTATTGCGCATAAACATTCTCATGCTGAATCTGCTAGATGTGCAAGTGCCACAGCTAAATCCAATTTTAATTTCAATTAGAGGAGGTTTATGTAAGTGGCAGTTAATATCCCATTCATTTCAATGGGCTGATTACTTGAAAATGAAACCCTATTTAGCCCCTTGCCATCTTTGCTGTAATGGCATAGCATTACTGTTTTTGAATAAAAGGGCTGTAGGAGTATTAATCAAATATTCATAGAATGAAGAACTGGAATGGATTTTATCACGATCTTTAACAAATCTGTTCAAAAGATATTAACTGCAGTGTCCACCCTAGTATACATTCAATTGCCTTTCACAATCAGGAATAACACTGTGCCACATGTAGATAGCAAGTATACCACAAGAAGTATTAGTCCCAAATGATTCAACCAAGTAAACCAAAATAGAGTCTACAATGGAAACAAGAACCTAGAAGTCACAAGCTAATCTGATCTGCAAGAATTTTCTTTTTAGAAGCATAGAGCTGTCTCTACTTTGTTGTTGTTGTTTACATTCAAGTCATTGCTGACTTATGGAAACCTAAGGCAAAGCTTTCATCAGGTTTTCTTGGCGTGATTTGTTCAGAGGAGGTTTGCCATTGCCTTCCCTTGAGGATGAGAGCATGTGACTTGCCCAAGGTCACCCAGTTGGTTTCATGGCTGAGGTGGGAATTAAAACCCGGTCTCCAAAATCATAGTGAAACAGTGAAAAGGCTGACTTAGATTTCAAATTAGGAGAATCAGAGAATGGAGAGTGTTATGGGTCACACACAGTTGAAGTAAAATTCAGAGCCCTGTTTAATTGGCTTTTGCATTGTTCATGGGAGGAGAGAGGAGATATCATCTCAGGACAAATATCTTGGACTGGTCCTGAGGACCCCAATAATGAATATCTGGGAGGAAGGGAATCAACTGGCTGACCCTTGCTTCTGATCCTCACAAATTTCATCTGATTGTATGGCCCCTACTTAATGTTTATATATAGTGTGTGTGTGTGTGTACGTATGTGTAAACTCTCTCCAATACAGCAAATTGTAGATTGCATATGCAGAAAATATGGTTCTATACAAACAGATGAATGCTCAAAGGTGAGAAGCCTTGTGGCTTCCCCACCTGGATTCATAACATTTAAAAAGAGAGAGAGAGAGAGTGACATTATCACCATCATTTGATCATATGACAGGAG
The DNA here is from genome assembly GCF_019175285.1 of Sceloporus undulatus. Lineage (NCBI taxonomy): Eukaryota > Metazoa > Chordata > Lepidosauria > Squamata > Phrynosomatidae > Sceloporus > Sceloporus undulatus. The sequence continues at coordinate 826,415 of NW_024802935.1, read as the reverse complement.
GGCTGTATTCAACTAACTGTGCTGATTTGAAGTAATTCAGTTATTACTTAGTTCTACATATTTTTAATGTATGTATGCGAATATGTGTGTGCTTCTATTAAAATCAAGGAAGAGTCAAGTCATATTTATAGCATGCTGAATGGCGTTTCAAGTGGAATAAATTGTGAGGAAAATATATTTAGTCTTTCCAAATATAAAATGTCTACACATTTTAACATGTTCTAGAGAGTGCATTTGAGGCCTAAGGAAATGTAGCATGAATGACTGAATAAAAACATCCATTCTATGAAGAGCAACAAGAGTTTAGCACTGAATTTGGATCAAAATACAAAAAGCCAGTAAGTGTTCTTTAAATCAAAACCACAAGAGCCAGTTTAAGAACCATTAGTGCAATGGAAGCTTGATTGAATTATTGTGAGAGCAGAAGCATCCATTTTGTTCTAACGTTTTTAAGGAATTTATTGAATGTAACAATTGTTATCCATTACAGGGAGTTGAAACTGTAATATTGACTCAATGTGCATAGTGAAAATTGTTAGCCATGCTACTGGGAAGCTTCCTATCATCACTTTTGCTTATATACAATTGTTCCTGGTGTTAGGGAGACAAACCTGTTCTGAACAAAGCTTGGCATTAACAAATTACAAGTTAGTAACAAATAACATCTATCTATCTGTGTTTCAACTGCCCTGAACATTAAGGTCATTTGTCAGTCTTCTTCATTATGTCCTCACGCCATCAGATGTTAGATGGATAGTAGCTAGGGAGGTGACTGTATGAACTCCAGATTTTACCTCTGTTGATTCATGGTCTGAAGAGATTGCTTTCACTAAGCCCATGGGACCACTTGTTACATTTGGCCTTGTGGTCTTCCCTTCCCAAAGAAGCCCACCAGACATCTGCTTCATTAGGCATTAGACAAGCACTATTTTATATTAATTCATATCTGGGGAGGGGGTATTTTGTGCTTAATGCATTTTATGCTTCCATGGGTTTTTGTTTGTTTGTTTGTTTGTTTGTTTGTTTGTTTGTTGTTGTTGTTGTTGTTTTGGTGAATTGCACTGGGATCTTTGTTTAGAGAGCAGTATAAAAATCTCTTAAACAAACAAATAGGTAAGCACTTTAGGGCATACTAATAAAGATGTATCTAAGAATGATGTTTTACACAATTTCAGGTGGAAACAATGCTCTGAATCCTATTTAATTACTAATAGAGAAGGCCCATTGAATCAATGAGATTTGCACAAAAATTAACTCCTTATTGAGCAATTGATTCAAGAGGTTTACCCTCATAGGGACTACCACCAGAATTCAGGACACTTTCTTTTTCCAGCCAATTTCTTTAATGGAAAGTGTAGTCAAGTCATGTAGAGGTTTTCTGACATGAGTCATATGCATGGCCATAGCTTCTTGGGAAAAGAAAGATAATTAACTGTTTGAATCATTCCCCAGTTATTTCATATTCAGGCATTTACATATTCTTTAGCATTGCCCGTGTGAGATTCTTCAGATAGTACATATTCAAACATTTTAGCAATCCATTACATTAATGATGGTCTTATGGAATGTATCTGTTATGTAAAGTCAAAGGCTTTCATGGCATTCATAGTTTTTTTGTGGGTTTTTCGGGTTATGTGGCCATGTTCCAGAAAAGTTTCTTCCTGACATTTCGCCAGCATCTGTGGCTGGCATCTTCAGAGAAATGTTTATCTGTTATGGTTGATTCAGCCTAAGATTTGTGCTGATACCAAATTCTAGTTATGTGTTTTAATATAGCATGAGTTTCCTTTACTCACTGTTGCAAGTGTTAATAAGATGCTAATAATAAAGAAACCATTCATAGCAAACATTAATTTCTAAATGAAAACTTGTGTATCTTCCCCTGAGGGGAGATGGATACATTCTATCATTCAGAGGTATCACCTTAATTATCCCTGAAAGGCACACATTTGGCTAATAATGAATGAACACAGAAATCTAGGGCAGGAACAGTTTTTCATTTCACCATTTTATTGCAAAAGTATGCAGATGAATTAACAGCTGTCTTGTTGCATGCCCCAATTTCTCCAAACATCTACATTTGTAGAATTTAGGGTTGTAGTAAAATTGGCTTAATTCTGTTTCCTGTTTTTCTGTGCACGAAAAGGATGAAATATACTTTAAGCTCTAATTATAAAAAAAAACTATTACAAAATATATCTCCGATGGTACCATACACCAGCTAAACTAGCAAAAATGTTCAAAAAGGTTAACAATGTATGTTGGAAGTGTGGGAACAAACGGGCACTTTCTTCACATGGTGGGGATGTGAAATGGCATGTAAATACTGGAATGAAATGCAGAAATTAATGCAAAAAAATTTACCTGAAAAAGTAAAGACCCAAAAATATATTTATTAAATATAGTGATAGATGAACAACTGGAACAGAAATATGGGGAAATATTCAATATGGTCATAGCTGGAAGAATGATATATGCCCAAAAAATGGAAAGAAAAAATTATACCAAATGTAAATGATTGGTTGATAAAACTATATGACATTATAGAAACTGATAAACTGACATATCTCATAAAAAAGAAACATCTGACCAAATTCAAAAAAGAATGGAATCCTCTGATAGAATTCTTGAAGACAAAGTGGAGAAACAATGCTATTATCGGATTGGAGTAATTGAAAAGATAAGAAATGATTTGAAACCATATGAACTTAAAAGAAAAATATGGGCTCAATAATCATGTAACAAAATATAAATACTTCTTTAAGAAGTATGTTCATTGTTAAATTTAAAAATAGGTAATTTTATATATAAAATAATGATTTTTTGCACTTTGCAGATAACTTTGTATAATATAAAATTTCTGGAGACCAATTGGATTTTCAGATACCAGAAAAACCCAAAAGAAGGAAGGAAGGAAATGTTCAAACATATGTCACTATTCTGAAATAACTAAGCTTTGAATCATATATTATATTATGTTTTGAGATATACTGTATATCTCAAATAAAGATAATAATAATAATAATAATAATAATAATAATAATAATAATAATATCTGTTTCCTGTTTTTTAATCCTGTATGCTGATCATGATCAAATCTGGGCCAAGCCTTTTAACCAAGTGTATTTTTCATGTGTATGTTCTGCCAAAAAAATCATGAACCTGCCTGATCAAATTGCTAAACTGACCCAGTTTGGATGCTCACCTTTGCCCTGTTCAGGTATTCAAGAAGCCTTACAATCAGCATATGTGCAAGAAAGTTAGCTACACACAACTTCTGCCGTTGGCATTCTCCTCATATCTTTGTCGAAGAAACGCTGAAAAAACACTGCCACAGTGGCAAAGGTGCCCTTTCCCTGGCTCAAAAAGGAGTGGCTTTCTGCCACTCTTTTTTTGTGCTGGGAAAAGGCCAGGTTGGGGGCATGGTGTGTGGTTGCTCTGGCCCTAACTCAGCGAGCAAAGAGCAGTGGCAAGGGGCTCCATACTCACTGCCTGTTTTGCCCTTAAATTTCTTCTTGAAGCAATACATGCCTAATTTTATAAATTTTCTTCTTGCTGCAAGAGAGTTTTGAAAGATTATTTGCAATTTGTTTTTAAATAATTGTTATTAATAAAACAAAAAGAATACATACAACAACAAAAAGGCAAACTTCACAAAAATAAACAACCAAGACCAAATTACATAGAACAAAGAATAAGCAAACAAACTTTTTAAAAAAGCAGTTTACCCCTTAACACAATTTACCCCTTCCCTTTGCCCCTTTCTCTTTGGTAGTTACCATGTTATCCAGCTTTTCTAACTTTACATTGGAAAAACTAATTATTATTATACGATTAACACCAACATCATAATTTATCTTCCTCTATAATTTAGAACTAATTCTGCTCAAATTTCACACATGGTTATTTTGCTCAGAAAATAGTATTTTCTTCATAGAAAATGATGTTTCTATGCAGAAATATTATTTGCTTCACACAAAAGATGTTTTCTATGCAGAAATGCTGTTTTCTCTACATTTTTCACAGAATATGTCCCCAATTACAGCCTTTTCTCCACAGAAGACAATAGTTTAAGTGCTGTTGTTATGGTGTGAAATAATAGCTCTGCACAGAAATATCATTCCATGTGCAGAAAATGCTGTTTTCTGCACAAAACTATCACATGCAAAATTTACACAGAATTATTCTCAAATTGTAAAGATTTTCACCAGTCCAGGATTCATCTCATCAGAGTTTCTGGACACTCAAAAAACATGTTTTTAACATTAAAATATATATATAGAGAGAGATATTCTTTCCACCTGTAAACAGAGCAGCTAACAGATTAGCTTGAAAAGAGAGGAGTAATGCAAAGCTGATCAGCCACAAAAGAACAGTGAAATAGGTCTTCCCAGGGAAAGAGAGAAATGACTCAACATCTGTGCCAGAAAGAGTACATAGAGAGAGGAGGAGAGCCTCTGCTAAACTACAGCAGGCTTTAGCAAAGTAAGTATTGGCTGATTTACCAACATATTCAACAACTGGAGTATGTGTGTAATAGACTGACTTCCCTTTGTTCATCCAGTACCATGTTGTTGTTATTATTATTATTATTATTTATATAGCGCTGTAGATTTACGCAGCGCTATACATAAAAACAACAAATATAAGAGAGTAAACCTGCCTATGGCATACAATCTAAGAAATGATAGGATAATACAAATAAAACACATAGCAATACAGGAAATGGTTCAATAAAACAGACAACAAAAGAACATCAAATAGCAAGTGACAATCATGCAATGTCTGGGAACACTTCTCTGAACAGGATGGTCTTCAACTCCGTTTTGAAGGTGGTTAATGAAGTGACGGCTCTTGCTTGTGGGGGAAGAAGGTTCCAGGAGTGAGGGGCAGTGAGTGAAAAGGGGTGAATCCGAGATGGGGCAGAGGAAATCCTGGGCTGGGACAGCAGATCTTGACTGCCCATAACGAGGGCCCTGGTGGGAAGGTGAGGAGAAAGAAGGTCTGATAAATAAGGGGGGCAGCCCATGGAGGGCTTTAAACATCGACAGCAGGAGCTTGTACTGAATACGGAAAGGGAGGGGGAACCAGCAGGGAAAGGGAAGGGATGCCAACAAAGTAGAGATGTGGTCAGAGCGGTGGGCGGATGTGATAATGTGTGCAGCTGAATACTGGACAGAAATTAAAGGGTGGAGGTGAGAAAGAGGAAGCCCAGGCAGGAGGATGTTACAGTAATCAAGTCGTGAGACCACTAGGGCATGGACCAAAATCTTGGCAGTAGAGGCAGAGAGATAAGGTCGGATTTTGGCAGTATTGTCAAATGTCAATGTCACTCCTATTAGGAGATTCTGGGAATAACGAGAGTCATACCAGATAATCCCACTCAAGCCAAATAAGATGGTCAAGATATGATCATCTGATCACACTTCATCATGGAGAAAGAATGCAAACTCTTTGTTTAAAATCTAAAAGCCAATAATGATATGCTTGTTACCATCAGCTTTATTTCCAATAAAGACATTCCTCTCTTTAACAGTAAGTATCTAGAAATATGCTTGTTTCTTACTGTAGACCAAGGGTACTCTCGTAACACAATTAAATTGTTATTTCCTTTGGACAATTTCTTGAGAAAACTAGAAAATGGGCTACCCCTTTCTAAGCCCTGAGGAAATCATTATGAGGCATTAAAAGCTTTTATAATGGCATATTAAATATATCACTTTTCTAGTATACTGTCTTCTAAGCATGTTTCTAACATTAGCTAATTAAGTGTAATGATCTCTAAATCAGACTGCTACTAGCTAGGTATTGAGCAAAACAGCTGAATAGCTGCTAGACACAGTTGTACATCATAAGTATTCTGCCGCTGTTCCATTTCTCTGAATATGGCATATGCCACTTGCTGACTCATGTTTGACAGCAGTACTTGAAGAATGCCTTTGATTTTTAATAGGGCAAACTGGATAAATAAAGCAAACAGTAAGTGGTCCAAAGCTAGCTGAGTAAAAATTGTTAAGAGAAGCTTAAACAGAAAGTGTACAATGAATGTTTTTATTGGTCTGTAATGCAGGCATACCTTGTGTAGGGTCCCAATGTAGGATCCTTCAAGCAAAACACAACTCCCCACAATGCATCACAGCTTTACCAGATACATGCCAATGGCTTTTCCCTATTTTGAAGTTCAAAGCATACAGAAAAATAATATTGTCTTAAGACAATTATGGATCACAAGTTTTGAATGTCTACAATGTAGGCCCTTACTATGCAGTAACAGAATTGCTTCATTGTATAGCTTCCTTTACTACAGGGTGTGTGTGTGTGTGTGTGTGTGTGTGTGTGTCACTGCCTGTTGAATAATATGGGGCTTGAGCATCCATACTTTCTCGCATTCATGTGGGGTCCTGGAACCAAACCTTTGTGGATGTGAAAGGTTTACTGTATCTTATTTTTGTCTAATGTACTGTAAATATGAGGGTCAGCTCTAGGTTTCACATTGTATATGGTAAGCTGCCCATAAATGCTCAGATGCAACTTGCCACCAGATAACAAAATGCCTCAAGGTGGTACTAGATCTTGACCCTATCAAGCTCTTCTTCTATGTGTTTGGGCTAATTGGAATTCTAGTCAAAGACTGATCTATCGGATGTTCTCAGCTATTGACATAATGGATTAAATTGTATGTGAAGACTTATATCCATCTAACCATTGTATGTGCTAAACTAAATTGATACTAGCCTTTTCTTGGCTCTCCTTTAAAAAAATACAACTGAACAATCAGGGCAAACTGGATATATATTTTGATTAAGAAATCAGTTCAATTATTCATGACAATTTTAGAGTTTAAAATGTAAGTCACTTGTTGGCTTTTTATTAGCTGAAAATGAATCACTCACTTTTTAATTTATTCACAAATGAAAGCAAACCTTTATTTGGACTGCAGCTGAGAATGGCTAAAAATAATTTATCTAAAAGCGGTAGTCCAAATGAAGCTACGATTACATGAAAAACTCCCCACACAATCCCATTTACTTCAAATAAAGTAAAATATTAGTCCTCTCTGAAGTCTTTCCTATGAAGCATTTTTAAAAAAGTTTCAGCTGGTTTAATCAAAACTTTCCCAAATATGTTTTTTTTTCTTCTTTGTCCAAAAGAAGCTCTGTTCAATCCTTACTTTTGCACATAAAGTGACTTCATATTATGTTAGTTATTTTTGTTACAATACACAACTTGTCTCTTGAAAATTAATGTGTCTGATACCATAAAGTGTATAGGGAATAGTATAGTGGTTTTGGTAGTTTCATTACGGAAACAAGTGTGTCACTTGTCACTGTTCCATCTGAGGACATAAGGAGACAGGTGCTTACAGTATGTAAAGAAAACTATGTTTTGGACACTCAGAATGTAAAGCCCATGCTTACCCTTCGGTAATCCAGCATTTTTTTAATTGTCAGTAGACATACATATGCTGGAAATTTGTATGACAATGTTTCAACAGTGAATTATTACTTCTGGGTAAGCATGTTCAGAAGTGACTGCTGAGTCACTTCTCATGGGAAATGTTCTAGAGATGGCCAATAGTAATATTACACTGTGTAGCACATGAAGGAATTAGGGAGAAATTTGGGGCAAAAAACTGGTTTTCCCCCATTGGGATGCCATCCTCCAACAGACAAGCTATGCCCTATTCAGCACTTCTCTTTCCTTTACATGTTGGCTTTAGGTCACTGAACTATAGTAATCAAGTACATCACACATGAAAACAGCCAATAAGAAAATAAATACATTGTGACACGTGGTGTCATGAAGCATAGATTTGGAAAAGCCAGCCTTTGTATAAATGATATATTTCCCATTGACTCATATAGCTTGCCTGAGCAAGAATTTGCAATTTTATTGAGATCTCAGATTTATGGGAAACTTACATCCAATTGGTAAAAATGAAATAATTGTTTAACACTACAACCTTTCTGTAGCTTTTGGAAGCATATGTTTGTCCGCCATTGATTTCAATATACAAAATATATCAACATTCACTACATATGCAACACTCTTGTGCATCTCCTTGAATGGTAGAATCTTAGTGTTAGAAGGGACACTACGGTGATCTAGTCCAACATCTGTCATTCAGGAATACACAATTACAACATTCCTGAAAGATGCCCATCCAACCTCTGTTTAAAGACCATGCTCTGTTGTAGTTTACATTTGCAAATTTCTATGGCTTGTTATAACACATGAAATACTGTCCACTTCCCCAACTTTACCTTCCCTTTCTTCATAGCCAATCGGACAGCACTTTGAGCATCTGCTAGCAGCCAAGGGCCCTACCTGGGTCTACCCTTGTGTTTTTTGGTTTTTTTTTTTGATTATATTGTAGGTGGGGAGCTTTCAGTTCAGGGATTCCTTTTATATCCCCCACAATGCTATTAACCTAATGTCAGCCCAAGGCATTGTGGGAACTTAAAGATTTTCTTGTTATTTGCCATCATGTCAATTTCAACTTATGCCAATCCTATGCATGAGGGATGTACAAGAGTCCTGATCATCGACTACCTAGCTCAGGTCTTGCAAACTCTGGGCTGCAGCTTCTTCAACTGAATCAATCTATCCATAATGTTGTCTTCTTCTTCTTCTTACACCATTTCACTTTGCCGGCTATTATTGTCCTTTCCAGTGAATCACATAGAGGTTGGCTAGTCAAGTCTGAAGGGTATTCCACAGTGTTGCCACCACAGCCAGCTAACACCACCAGATGAGAGGCACCAGAGTTCCTTCAAACATGGAAATGGCTCTGTCCCCCACCCCCTACAACTTGGAAATATGGCCCATTTGTTCTGTTCTGGCCAAGCTTGGCCTCCTCCCTCCCACTTCTTACTTTGCTCCACAGAGACTTGGTGGAACTAGTTTTCCTAAGGTTGTATATTCCCTTTCAGCACAAACCTATACCAAGTGCTTATAAATATAACGAAAAACATACTTCACACCTGTCCATTGTTGGTGGTGATATGGTAGACAAGACTGCCTAATATGAAGATGGACATTCCCATGAATTGTCAGACTAAACATCCAGGCATTTGCACCCCTCTTAGTAGTAGTCTTGGGCAGTGACTACTCCACCTTCACAATAATTTTAGAGTTTAGTTGCTTAAGCCTTGTTTGAATGTGTTAAACAGAACCAATAACAAATATAAGCCTTCAGTCATCCTGAAATTATACTAAGGTACCATATCCTAAAAAATAGTACTGAATAAGAAAAAAAAATACAGAAGCACTACACTAAAAGAAGCCAGGGAAGCCATCTGCTCCCCCCAACACTCATACAGATTTTTCATAAACTATAAATGTTGCAAATAGCTTTCACTTAAACTGAATGAAATCTGTTTTGAGAAAATACAAGGTGACAGAACCTCATTTACATTGTGACAACTTGTACTATGATATTTATTCACAATTATTATGTGTTGATGAATATCTGTCATATAAATACAAGTTTACCAAACATTAATTTTCCCCAATTACCAGAGGGAAATCATGTATAAAACAAAATGTAGTATGCAACAAGGCTAATACCTTAGTTATTTTTCCCCTAAGCAAAATCTGGCTGCCATTTCAATTTTACCCATATAATTCAATGTCTATTAAAACAGTAAGCATTATATATATATTCAGGAAAAAAATATTGAGCAATCATTAAAGATTTATGAAATAAGAGAACAAACAACTCTAATGGGAGATAGCTTTGACATGTAGGAGGGAAATAGATGGTTGAGGGAATTACCAGTACAATATGAGCTGTTCGCATTCACATCACTATTGTTGAACCCAGCAAAGAGATTATTAGAAGTATGATCTATCAGCTTTTTACGCCAAATATAATTTGGATCCTTAACCAACACAGAAAGTTGATATCCCCTGACTACCAACTGTCATAGTAGGTGTTTTAACATTTCTCAGTCCTAATTTCATCAAGTTTCTTTGAATCCCACCTTCATTTCTTCCTTTCCTTATTTTGTGTCATGTCTTCTGTTTTCTTTGCCAGCTGCCATTCTCACAAGTTCAATGCATTTTTACTAACCAGTACATTTACTTGCACAATTTGCACAACATTTCTTCTTTGACCTATGAGTCTTTTTCAATCATTTAAATTAATGTTAGTTGAATTTTAAAAAGCATGCTTATCTTTGTGTATACTTTATTTCTTGGAAACACCCTGCAAGCCTCACAAACATGCAAATACTGAAGGTGAGAGGCACTATTTCTTATAGGAGTTTCACACCATCAAGTGTGAAAATGCTACTTCCATTCAGGCAGTTGCATCCAATGAAATTTCATCCAATCCCTGCTTATAGTCATTATGCCAAAGATTCTAAAGCACACCACATATGGTTCAAATCAAACATGATATTTAATCACAGTTAGAGGTAGCCATAGTTTGTTGCCTTCAAATTATATTTATTCATCCAATTTTCCGAGTGTAAAGTGTAGGGAAGGAAAACAGAACAAAAATCCTGGGAAAGCATGCTCAGGTCAGTTTACACTAAATGAGCAACTAAAATATTGACCATTTCTTTAATGCTTCAGACAACACCTGAATCATGGTTAGTTGCAGAGTCTGGGGAAAGTACCTTAATGGTTCATGTGTTCCATAATCTTCTATTCAACAGGGTCAGTAATTGTCCAGTTAAGGGATGTGGCCCAAAAGCCAAACAAAAACCCCAAACCCACCCTAAACTTTTCCAAGTCCTAGGGAATGCTTGTTTAAAAGACAACAACGATGATGATGATGATGATGGATGATGACATCAACTTCATAGTTCATTAGATGTTAATGAGAAGAGTTTTAACTATCAGTGATTCAGGGTCTGTCGAAGATTCTAGATATCAATGAAATACAGCTGAATAATGTAGGCTCTTAACAATCGTGTAACTTTTTTTGTAACTGTACTATTGTGATTCAAATGCTTTGTTGGTCCATTTGGAATTGCTCCCAGTGCATTCATCACTGCTGGACTGACAATTATTTTTCCCACTGTGGTTCTGATAACAGATAGGAAGAATTCAAAGAGATAGTTGTGTTATTCTGTGGAATCAGTATATAGAGAGATCTGGTAGCATCTTTGAGAATAACTGAAATAAAGAAATTGGCAGCATGAGCTTTTATAGACCTCAGTCTACTTCCTCAGATGCATTTGGTGGAGTGGAAGCCAGGGACAGACATATATATGCCACTAGAATGTCAACATTGTATATGGAAATGAAGCAGCAAGTCCAGTTTTAACTATGGTCGCTTGTGAACAAAGGCATTGGGAACTAGCCTTTGTGCATGGAGATGAAATGGCAAATCCAGTCTGGCAATGGAACTAGCCTGTGGTGACCGTAATAAATGAGTGTAAGACACCCCCGTGAGGATAAGGTCAGAAATATGTTGAAATGTGTAGTGAGCCAGAAAGCCATTATCTTTGTTCAACCCATTGCTGAGGGACAGAGTTTGTGGATGAACTTCAATTCTATTGTTTCTCTTTCCAATATACCTTTGTAGTTCTTTTGTTCAAGGACTGCTGTTCTGAGGTCTGAGATGTAAAAGTATTTGTACTTTCTGTCATATGGATGGGACCTCTTTGAGGTTGTTGACATGTATGTATGTGCATGTGCATATTTGTCCTGACCAACTGACACTTGGCCCCTCAGGAGGTTAGCAACGTGTGTGGTACATAAACAACGTGAACCAAAATCTTTCCATGTGTAGACAATGATATGGGGAAAAGAAAACTACATGGTATTGAGTTGTAAGAGGACAAGCTAGGCACCATTTTGTCAGAGTAACGCATCATTTATATCATAGGATAGGAAAACATGGCTCTGCAAATACTTTGGTGCAAACTCTCACAAACCTTTACTAGAGAAGTGACCAGTGCAGTGCCATAGAGTTCTGTCCTAGGCCCAGTGCTAGTCAACATCTTTATCAGTGAGTTAGATGAAAGAATAGGGGGCATGCTCATCAAATTTGCAGATGACACCAAATTAAGAGGAATAGCTAATACCCCAGAAGACAGGATCAAAATTCAAAATGACCTTAATAGGTTAGAAAGAGAGGGAGGGAGGGAGCAAAGAGGAAAGAAAGAAAGAAAGAAAGAAAGAAAGAAAGAAAGAAAGATTGTTTTTATGAAGCATTGTAATACCAGCACAGCCTCAACTGGTATCCCATTTCAAATTGTCATTCCAGGCCTTCTTACCTGAAAATGAAATTTGCAGAAGTAAATCTTGCCCACATATGCATAGCATCAACCAATTTCCCATTCTTTCCTACACTGTGCCTCTTCTTCTCCTGCCTATTGACACTTGAAACAGTAATTATGTTTGGGAGGTAAAGGAGCAGAAATAAATTATACAGAGCTATGGTTCATAAAGTGAGATGATAATAGCATTTTTGGGGCAAGAGAACGTTACCCAAAAATGAGTGTTCCATTTTATGATCTCTCTCTTTCCCTCCATTGTTAACGTACTAAAATCCAGCAGGTGCTTTACACTGCAGATGTTTCTCTCTAAAATGTAACAAGTCTATAAAGCATGTTTATAAATAATAAGGTAAGGGCTGGCTATTAGAAGAAGAAATATGAATATCATAAAGTGAAGAGCCATAGAGAAAATTCATTGGGAGGGATGCATTTTGCCTTGGTTGTTATGAATAATCAAATGTGTGTGTTATAATTAATCAAATATATTATGGGAACCTGCACTATATAATTCACTTGCCAGAAACAATTTGGGAAGGGTTATACAAAGAGGATCAGGGTTGGCCTGAACAGCTAGAGTGCTTTGTCTCCATCTCATTGGTCTCCCCAAAAATACACAGTTATTTGCTTTTATGTAAACAGTAATGTTGAGGATCCAGGAATCTCTCAGTTGAAGTCATGAGATTTTCTGATTTGCAGGGAAAATGTCATCATCTGAGCATTACCAAGCTTTCACGTACCCTTTGAGCTTCCTGTAATCTTCACAGAACCAATGTGAAATCGAAGGCTTTCATGGCTGGCATCCATAGTTTTTTGTGGGTTTTTCGGGCTATGTGGCCATGTTCTAGAAGAGTTTCTTCCTTTCCAGGCAAACATTATCTGAAGATGCCATCCACAGATGCTGGTGAAACATCAGGAAGAAACTCTTCTAGAACATGGTCACATAGCCCTCAAAACCCACAAAAAACTATTCACAGAGCCAGTTTGAGGAAGAGTTAGATTTTTCCACTACCAGTTCTGAGCAGATTTTGTTGACATGCAACATATTTGCTGATTCTTTGTTGTGCTTGGACCATTAAGACCTATTAATTTTTATTGGGCTTTCCCACCAGAGTCAACTTGAGCAACATGCTCATCCTTCTCTCTACTCCCAACTGTATAAGAGATGAATCTGAATCCTAACTGGTTCGGCAAGTGTATTGTTTTAAATTGTATTGTATTACACTGTATTATTATGTTATAGGAGGGTTATTTTAAGATAATTTTAATGTTTGATACTTGTATGATTGTATGTGATTTTGTTGTGATCCCACCTTGATACGTAGGGAGAGGCGGGAAATAGAAATAATAAATTATTATTATTATTATTATTATTATTATTATTATTATTATTTTAAAGACTTGCTCCTGGTGGAATTGAAAAGTGCTATGACTGGAGTGTTGATACTGATAATCAAAGGTGCTTGCATTTTTGGACTTTCATTGTTGTTGCTGTGTACCTTAGGGTCATTTCTGACTTATAGCAACACTATCATGGAGCTTTCATAGCAAGATTAATTTCAGGTTTTCCATTACCTGCCTTTGAGGCTGAGAGAGTGCAATTTGCCCAAGCTCATCCAATGAATTTGCATGGCTGAGTAGGGTTTTGAACCCTGGTCTCCATAGTCCTAGTCCAGCACCCAAACCACTACATCAGACTGGCTTTCTTGGGGCACACAGTATCTACATGGGTCATTTACACTGGTTTCCCTTAGTCTCTATGTAGCCTTGTGCAGAAGATGCAGGGCCAAACCCTAATTCAACTATGGACTGTCTTCATGTGTGAAGACCAGTTCTTCATTGAATCTGGCCATCTCTCCTTAAATGAAATTTTAAAAACTTTCCTTTTGCTCCAGATTTTCCAGGAAAACCTGGAGCAGTAGCACCAGGCAGTTGATTATATGCTGTCCTACCCAGCACTACCACCATTGGTGTAAGTCACTCCTTCTGAGGTCTGAAGGAGGTGGCCACACAGATGATCACTGCTGGGTGCTTTATTTTTTTATCTCATAGGACTAACTTGCACCAGTGTCAGTAGTACTAAGTGGCACAGCAGTTACCTTCATCCCTGCAGAATGCCCAGGTAAGGTAGAGAGGGATTCAGAGCAGCTTAAGGGCCAGAATACTCCAGGAGCATCGCAGAGAATTCTGACAAATATAGACCCACCCATGGGCTCTTTTCATTATTTCTCTCATGCTTCAGTCCAACCCAATTTACCATCCCCAATCTCCACTTTTTTACTTTTCTGCAGTAGCTCTAAATGCATGTCAAATCTGATACTGTGCAAAGAACTTAACATCCAGAGAATCTTAAATTCAGCATGTTGCAATCACTTTCTGATCTTTAATGTTTCAAGGGTAGATTTAGCAATGCATTAATAATGTTTGATAAAATTCCACCAAAGGCTTTGGGACATTCAACAGAGCTAAAAAACGTGGTTTAGATTTGAGTTGGGTTTAGATTAGCCTGGAGAAGAGAAGGTGAAGAGGTGATATGAAAGTCTTATTTAAACATTTGAAGGGATGTCATATTGAGGATGGAGCAAGCTTGTTTTCTGCTGCTCCAAAGATAGGATCTGTCTGGAACAATGGATGCAAACTACAAGAAAAGAGATTCCAGCTCAACATTAGGAGGAAGTTCCTGACAGCGAGAACTATTCAACAGTGGAACACACTCTCTTGGAGTGTGGGGGAGTCTCCTTCTTTGAAGGTCTTTAAACAGAGGCTGGATGGCAATCTGTCCAGGGTGCTTTGATTTTGGTTTCTTGCATTGCAGGGGGTTGAACTGGATGGCCCTTGTGGTCCCTTCCAACTTTATGATTCTATGGTGGGTTACAGACCGCCATTCTGGATGCACTCCGTGCGTCCTAGGGTTAGGAAGGGTTGCCCCTCCCTAACCGGCCCTGTTTCCAACACGCGCGGAGCGCGTCCTAAATGACAGCGCCCATCCACATGGGCACTGCCATTTTTACGTCTTGGATGCACAGCGTCCAGACGTGGCACACCGGAAGTGATGCCACAAGTGCGCGCCTCGTGCTTCGCGGCGCCACTTCTGGGGGCCAAAAAGGAATGCCATTTCAGCGCTCCTTTTTTGCTGCGGCTGGAAGCCTTGCGGTCTGGCCGCTGGGGCTTCCCGCTGCAGTTAGTGGCGGCGGCAGCAGACCGCCCGCTTTAGGGCGGTCTGTAACACACCTATGATTCCATGAAAGTGGCATGCTATTTCCTAATTTTAGTGCACCCCTAAATTCATTCTTAAATCTGAAGGCAATCCCATGTAGAACACATTACAGTAATCCAAACAGGATGCAACCAAGGTATGTACCACCTTGGCCAGAGTCAACCACTCCAAGGTTGGGCACAATAGAAGCACTAGCTCTAACTGTTCACAAGCACTCCTAATAATTGCTGAAACCTGAAATTCCTGGTTCAGAGCTGAATCCACGAGTACCTACAAACTGCGAACCTAGATTTTCAAAGGGACTGTAATCTCAGTTGTGTCTATGCTGTTGATAATTTAATTCCATTCTAATATCGATCTTTTGTATGTTATAACTTTATTACAGTGGTGCCTCGGGTTACGAAATTAATTCGTTCCGCCGCGGCGTTCGTAACCCGATTTTTTTCGTAACCCGAAAAAGCCATAGGCGCTAGCGCTGGAAAGCCGCGTTTCGTGCGAAAAAGCGCCGAAAAGCACCAAAATTTTTTTTTCGTAAGTCGAAAAAAAAAACGTAACCCGGAACAGTTTTTTCCTATGGGATTTTTTCGTATCCCGGAAATTTCGTAAGGCGGTGCTTTCGTATCCCGGGGTACCACTGTATATTTTAATATGTAAGCCACTTTGAGCCTCAGTTTTAGGAACAGATGGAGTATAAAAACATAATAAAAACAATCATCATCATCATCTCAGGATCTCCCCCCTCCTCAGTAATGTCTCCAAAGCCCCCTTTTCTTTTCTTTTCTTTAGAACTGAAGTTGCAGTGGTTTGTTGGTTGGTATTATTTTGTTTAATTTATTGTTATTTTAACTAGTTATTGTGGTTTTAAATTAGATATGTTGTTTAATAAGTTTTTAAGAGGGGAGGGAAATATATTGTTTTTATGCTGTATGTTATTTTAATGTTGTAAACCGCCCGGATTGGTTCGTCACAGGGCAGTATATAAATAAAAATTTATTATTATTATTAAATCATCATCATCATCATCATCATCATCATCATCATCATCATCTTACTTTCTTCCCTGGGATTGCAGAAACAGACACTATGCATTCCCCATTGCAAAACAGGGCATTAAGTGGGCACATTGGCAGATACACAATTGGCTGCATAATGCAGTATTCAGCAGAAAGATGGTTTAGATCCATCACCATGTATCAACTCAACTACAGGTTTACACTACATGGGAATGATGCAAGATTTGGTCATTATAGACTGTCCTGCCTATATTAATAAATCGTATAACACCTTTGAGACTAACTGACAAAGGTGCTACAAGATCTCTCTACATACTGATTCTACAGACAAAGATGGCTACATCTTTGAATTCTGCCATGCCTATGACATTCTCAGGGGTTTCTGTTTGGTCTTTTACTGAAGACAAAATATGGAACTCTGCTGGACAGATGATTTTTCAGATCCAGAAGACTAGTTCTTGAGGTGTTAGACTGACCAATCATGCAGACATAATGTCTTCAGTTATGACATTGTAGCATGAAAGGAAAGTTCCTGCAATGACAGGTGAAAATCATTTATTCACTGAGAGCTTCTAAAAGCTGGATTGATATTATCTCTCTTTATTATTTTTTTAAAAAAGCACTCATAATACCATACCATCCTTTTACTGCATCACTAGGTTTGTGGCTCCCATGCCTCTCCCTCCCTAACAGGTGATGTGTCGCTTGTAAACCAAAAATGTCCTGCTGTAATCAAGAACACAGGATAAAATTTAATAACACAGCATGTAATGTCATTCACCTGGGAAATCAGCAATAAACAGATTTGTTGTCTTATGGGGACTCATCAGCCAGAAATGGCAGCGAAGGAAAAAGATCCCAGCTGATCTACAAAGAAAACAAATGTGTGTCAGGATGTTTTATGTGTTTCATTCCCAGTAAATAGATGGATACATACACCAGTAAGGCTTCATTTAGAATTTTGCATCCCAGCTGGGTAATTTAGACAGGAACAGATGTAATGTGTTAAAACTAAAATACTCACAGAACTAGGAAGAGAGGATCTATCATATGACAATAGACCAGAATCTGTTTTTCCAGGAATAAGAATGCTACAGAAAATTGTGAATGCATTGTAGAAATGTACCACCTGATTTCACTTGTTTAGAAGTACATTTCATAGGGTGCAACAGGACTTAGACTGCATGCAACTGGAGTGAGAATAGTTTTACCTGTCTTGTATTAAAGAGAGGGAGGAAAGGAAATAGAAATAATGTGTGTGTACACACACACACACACCACACTCTGGATTTTATGAAAATATATATATCCTTCCCTGTATTATACAATCTCAAGGTAGCATAGATTAAAGTGAGTTTAAACTATATACACCAATAAGAAAAGATTTAAACAAATTAAAACTTTATGAGACAATTTGATAAAATAAGACAGTAAACATCAGTTAGAACTTTTTTTAAATAAAAGTATTTTATATGTGCAGATTTGAATGAAATTCATTTTAAAAATAAAAACCAGTGTTTTGCTTGGCACCAGAATGGCAATTGGACCTCTAAGGAGAGAGTTTTCTGCTACCATAACATCACAGCAGAAAAGGCCCTCTACCACATCCTCCCATAGTGCATTGCCCCAGCTGGTGAAAAAAAGAGGTTTTCAAGCTGTCTGTAGAGGCAGCCCCAGACAGAGAACATTGTTGTTGTGTGCCTTCAAGTCATTGTTGACTTATGGCAGCCCTAAGATGAACCTATCACTGGCGTTTCTTAGCAATATTTGTTTTTTGGGGGGGTCGCCTTTGCCTTCCTCTGAGGCTGAGAGAGTATGACTTTCCCAGGGTCACTGGATGGGTTTCCATGGCCAAGTGAGGATTCAAACCCTGGTCTCCAAAGTTATAGTCCATTGCTCAAACCACTACACCATGCTGGCTCTCACATAAAACATTACAATAGTCTAATCTGAAAATTATCCAGTACAAAATGCCTATTTATTTCTTTAGTGAAGCTCGTGCTATACATTCCAACACTCTTGCAAAGCTCAAAAACTAAATCAGTTTTAAAACATATTAAAGGGGGGGGGTGAGAGAGATCCATGAATTGAACTAAATGCAGAAGATATCAGGGTTTTCTTTTTCTTTTTTTCCTTTTTTTTCTTTTTGGACCTCACATCTCATTCTCTTGTATGCAGCTGCCATTTGCCCATGAATTTAGCAGCAGTGTAAACTTTGCAAAGCATCACAAAATGGCTTTTCAAATTCCATGTCATTTTGCACTTTTAGAACATTATGAAACATGATACATCTCACATCTTACCTAATACAGAAATGCATTATTTCAAAACAGGGCACATTTCACTCATTCTAGGCACCCATTAATTAAAAACAAAAAAAAAAACAAAAAACAAAAATACAGATGTATTTACAACACTCACTTTCCTGCATCCTATGAAGGTACCTTAAGTGAAACTATATCAGAATGTATAGGTTCCTGCATCTAAATTGTCACCATTGGGCACCATGTGAGCTTGAGAACCTGAAATTAATCCCTTCCCTCTTATTGCTCCTTTTTACATTTGCTAGACTTCAAACAGTAAATTATATAAAAGTTATATTGATGCCATTAGTATCAAATCTGATTTTGTTTGAATCTTCATATTCAAACCAATCCTATCATAAATGCACATCGTAGAATCAGGCTATAGAACAAGGATGCAAGGGAGGGGGAGTGGCACCAGTGTCCCACATACAGCTGATCCGAGCTGATCTAAAAAGAAAACAAATGTGCCTCAGGATGTTTAGGGGTTTCATTCCCCCTCAAATCATCCTTGATGACCCCCAAACACTTCTAGTTTCTCAACCCCCCCCCCCCCCCCCGATGTGGCAGTTTTGCTTCTCTCTGCCTTACAACCTCCCCATGCCTCCTAAAACCCCAGATACAAAAATCAGCTGGCAAATGGGTCAAAACTCAAACAGGAAATGCTGACCTGTCACTTCCAGTTCTGGAAAAATTGGATCCATGTGATCTGACATCCTTGCCTGCACATTTGCCCCCTCCAGTTATTCACTTCTTTCTTGCCTCTATGCTATAGGAAGATGGCTAAGTTAAAAGATACCTACTGCTAAGATGAAAGGTAGAAGAAATAATGGCATCAGGACAATGGTATCAATATAATCTTGTCAAGAGCGCTCTGATGACATGCTGGTAGTAACATTATTTTGATCTTTATGGTGATACAGCTGAGTTATGAACTCACTACCATGATGTGAGAAGGCATATTATAAGTTAATATCATTATTATTTTGCATCTAATTCAAGATTTGCTTTCCAGGAAGCAAAATCAAAATAAATGTGTTTTAGTCAAGTACTTCAGGCTACAATGCTCTGGATTTTCCTTTTTGTCTTATAATAGCCGTGAAACATAGAGAATTTCTTTCTTACTTACTTGGTTTTCTTGCCAATGTACAACAGATGTTTTTTCCACAAATTAGTTTATAATTTCTTTCATAATTCAGTCAGAACAACCCTTCAATTTATAGTCAAGAACTAGATTTAGTGCTGCATATAGTTCTTATAATTATGTAACAAAACAGCACTTTGCTAGATGAAACTATGCCCATCAATCACTCCATTTAGTATATGTGCAACTTAATCTCTGTTTCACCAGCTGCACACAGCTCAGGCAAATGCACAAAGGATTTCTTAGTTTACCATAGGGTGAAATGTAAATAATTAGTAAGGTAGATAATAGGTAGGCAGAGAGTTAAAGCAGGCTATTAGGTAGCTAAACAGAGTTGAACTGGCTCACATACAGCAATTACAGACATTGTATACACAAATTCAGTTTTGCAAATGACTTTTTGTCACCTGCTATGCTGATTTGTGAATACTATATATGAAAAGCTTTCCCCTCTTCTGATATGGGTTATAATTCTGAAATGGCTCATTGAAACATATAAAGGATATGTACATTCCACCAGGTTAGTTAGGCAAATAAATTATTCTAAAATTGCTATGACTAGTGAAAACAACCCTCATTGTAGAAATTTATGTCATGTGTAATTCAGAAGAAGAAAACTGACTTTACTAAACAAAACAAAACACACACACAAAACCCCAGCATTCTTTAATGCTTTGCTTTTATGGAGTTTGGGCTGTTCCATACAGCAACTCATCACATTAAAAGACAATGAACTGTCATGTACTCCTTTCTTGGTTTCTCCTGGATTAATTTAACATGCATCAACATGGGTCAAAGATGTAATCCATGAATCAAAGGTCTCATTGGCGCTGTATAGACCGGCGCTTTATGCTGGCCTGCACACGTACTAGGGTTGCTTTGGGGCGTCCTTTCCAGATGCCCCGCAACCCTAGTATGTTGTAATGGTGGCGCCATTTCTACATGTGCGCCGCCATTATGACATCACGGCCGCTCCGCCTCCGAATGGGGCAACGCGGATGTGATGTCTTGGCGCTGCTGAAGGGTGCCTGTGGTGCTCTTTCAGCAGCAGCAGAAGGAGCTCCGAAATGGAGCTCCTTCCTTTGTTTGTGTCGCTGACGCAGCCTTTAGACAGCTGCACCAGAGACACAAAGAAGAAAGAGGCTGAGCACTGGACCTTTCTCCCTTTCCCCACAGCTGTCAGGGTGTCCTTGGGGCATGAAGCCCCAAGGACACCCCTTTCCAGGCCGTGAGGAAGCAGCCTTTTGTCACTTCCCCACGGTCTGGAAAAGCAGCGAATCAGGGCCTCAGGGCTGCTGCTGTGGCAGCTGAGGCCCCGATCCACCAGGGAAAGGGGCAGGTGCAGGCTGCCCCAAAGGGGCAGTCTGTACACCACCAGTGCTAGGTAAGATTTTCACCAAGGGTCCACTGAAGTCTGTTGATTAGTTCTGCTACCATCAACACATCCTAAAGGAAAGCAAGAGTTTTTAATGTTGTTAAGGAATTATTCCTATAAAAAACAGAGGAGGGAGAGTTCATCAACAGATATTTTATGTATGTTAAACATTTGTATTCTACTGCACTGGTAGAGTAACTAAAAGATGAGGGTCCAAAACACACTGTAGAAATAATCCAGTTTGAGACTGCTTTAACTGCCTTGGCTCAATGCTAGGGAATTCTGGGAACCGTAGTTTTGTGAGACAATTAATTTTCTCTGTCAGAGAGCTCTGGTTCCATGATAAACTACAATTCCCAGGATTCCCTAGCACTGAGGTTGGGCAGTTAAAGCAGTATCCAACTGGATTGTTTCTGCAGTGTGGTTTGGACTATATTAACAATTCAAGTGAATTACTGATAAAGCTTGATAAAAGCTTTATAAAAGATAAAATTAAATAGAGGAATTGACTTCTATAAAGGCAAATCCTGAGTCACTTTTAGACTTCTTAGAGTATATCAACAAACATATGAATAGCAGTGATCCAGTATACTTTGTTTAGTATTTTTCAAAAAGCTTTTAAGAACTCCCATAGTAAGATTCCAGGGCATAGCTGACATAAGAAAAAAGAAGAGAGTGCCTT
Organism: Sceloporus undulatus; assembly: GCF_019175285.1. NCBI lineage: Eukaryota > Metazoa > Chordata > Lepidosauria > Squamata > Phrynosomatidae > Sceloporus > Sceloporus undulatus. The sequence goes on along the minus strand of NW_024802935.1, from coordinate 804,448 downwards.
ATGGGTAAGCAACTGCTTAAACAGTAACTATTGGCAATGGATATCTCCAAACCAGGTTGGGAGGGTGTCACTGTGGAACTATATACACTTCTCTCATGTGCTACAGCTACAACTTTTATGCAAGAGGGCATACATGACCAAAAAGGCTAGCCCAAACAGCAAGATATGATGGAGACCATTCCCATACTGTCCACTCTAGCTAGAATGAGGAAACTCAACCCAATACATACCATTGCTGACCAACTCATTAATAATGAGACCAGACACAAGAGAACTGGGATATAAAATGGGCAACTTTATTTAACTCAACTTATTTAAACTTATTTCTTCGAGAACTGCAAAAAACCAGGGGGGAGAACCTTGTGTAGGAACAGCTGGCAGATGGTCTGCTCCAAGACCAATTCCCCAGCTTCCAAAGGGCGAAAACACCTGTGCCCCAAGGGCAATCCATACTTTGGGTTGCTCCCCGGCCGGCATCCGGAAGGCCAACCCAAGACTCCCCCACTTAACTCGCCAGACTTAAGTGAGGGTTTAAATCTCAAGCTAGCCCCAAGGCAAGTCTCTTTCCCTTCACGTTTACTCGCAAGACCTAAACGTGATTTCCAGAGACCTAGCTTCACCCTTTAGGAGGGTGCCGAGGTGTTCACCAAAACGTCTATCTCCCCCCGCCTATGCGTGGAACCTATTTATGACCACACCCATGCCAATTGTCAAAGTCCTCAACCAACAGTGTGGGGTAGGCAAAAAACCCTTGGAAAGGGGAGAAAATTCCTACCCGGCCCCGAGGCGACCAAAATTAATTTTCACACTGATGTCGAGGCGGGAGGGTGGGCCAGCGTTTGAAGCCAAGTGAGAGGAGTTTGGGCAGGCAAGCCTCAAGCAGGCTAAACCCCGCCCCCTCCTCTCCCAACAGCCAGCAGAGCATGCTGTTTTCCTTTAACATGCTGGTCTCTAATGAGAGGCCAGCAAAATCTCCTCCCCAGCCCAAATGGTCGGGGAGAAGCATTTCTAAGACACTAGAATCCAAGGGGTCAAGTCAGGAACTTCTATTCCACTGCATTAGGCCAAAAGCTTAAAACATTAACAAGACAAATACAGTTTCTAGAGTAATATGCACACAATCAAATTAAGGTGTATGGATGGAGAAGGGATAGCTACACAGAAATTAAGAGTAACTATATGAGAATTTGTTGTCGGGTGCCTTCAAGTCATTTCCAACTTGTGGCGACATAAACTAAATCTATCATGGGTTTTTCCTGGCAAGTTTTGTTCAGAGGGAGTTTGTCTTTGCCTTCCTCTGAGACTGAGACAGTGTGATTTGTCCAAGGTCACCCAGAGGGTTTCTATGGTTGGGTGGGAATTTGAACCCTGGTATCCAGAGTCTTAGTCCAGTGCTCAAACCATTATACCACTGTGGTTCTCTTGGGAATAATACCAAAGGACAAAACAAAAACATTTAGATAAACAAGGCACACTAGCTTCACCTGACTGAAAAATACCAGAAACAAAAGCACTGGCAGAATATGGACGTGGGGGTGGGATCTGTGGAACAGAATATGAGGCAAATGAACAAAATGTGCTTTTATACCAAAATTGGGGGCAGGGAGAGAAAGGAAACGTTAGATCCAATTGCCAAAGCAGAGGGCTCAAAGTTCAGATCTTTCCTCTACTTTGTGGCTATTCAGGTTCCCTTGGGAACCTAACTGAAAAACCTCTGCCATTTACTGGGCAGTGGTAACAACCTGTTCTGCAAACATTACCTTGCATAGCTTCCTCTTGGATTTTTGGTTCAACCCACTTCATTGACGTGTAAGCCAGTGCCATAGGAATCAGTAGAAATTTTGCTTCTCTCAACCACACTACAAAGAAAGGGGGATTCACCTACCCATCCCTACATGAAACCTATATGGGACTATGGGACAATTGGAGCCAAGTGATGATGTGTTAAAAATAATTAGTCATTTGACATGTAGTAAGGTTGGGAAAAGAGAGATGTTGGAGCTGATAGTGAATGCTAATAGACACCTAAAGGGTGAATTGGACATCTCCAGATTTATCCTTTATTGCAGAACCTGTTACTGAGAAGGAGATTACCATTAGGGTAGACCTGATACTTCCACTTAAAATCATAGGACTCATGGAGAGTTATTCTAGGAAATCTTCTTGTAAACAAGCGATGGCCAGCTTGTTTGTAATAGCTGTGTGTAAGCTATTCACTATTTTCTAAGCAGTGCACATTTCAGCAACCTTATAAGTTTAATTATTCAGTTAATTTTTTCCTGGCATATTTAATTAACTCCTGCTCCCAAGCTCAAGTAACCCCAACACAAGGGATAAAAATACTTTGGAAAATACTGTTTCAAAACCTCAGTTTTTTTTTTAATGTTATTGTTGGTAGCTGTTGAATTCATATTTCTTTTTGTTTTTATTTTCAAAAAGTGGACACAGATTCCCATTGAGGATGCAGATATGCAAATAATACTGGGGTTGCTGTAAGAAGTACAGTAATAAAAGGATAGTCCACGTACAGCATAATTTGTGACAAAGTTTCTTTGAGAGTCATTTCTATCTGGGTGAAGTGCTGTGCATTTCAACAGCTGAACTTTCTTCTGAATTTAAATGAACAAAGAAATAATGGCAAAAATATGAATGTTTCAAGTTACTTTAAGTAGAATTTGAGAAGGCTCCATCAGCTTGGGTAGCCCAATTCTGCTTACAAATTTAATATTCATCAACCTATGTTTTATTTAAAACTTTGAACAATAATAAAAGATTGCTACTGAGACAAGCCCTTATCTTCCTGCTCAGGTTACACTGTACTTACAATGAACTATACAGCATGCACGATTAGCTTTAAACGGTCTCTGTGGTGATTTTCTCTTTTAATGAACTGGTTGGATTTCATTATACAACAATTGTATGGAGGTTTCCACAGATAAGCTTGGGTCTTTAGGGTGCATGGTACTGGCAGATTGCAGGATTTTAATTTTTAAATTTTTTTTCCTAAGAAAGAAAATCTGCATACCTTCTTCCATGTTCAATGAACCATAGGCATTAATTTGAAACTTTTGATTATCTAGGGGGAAAGAAATGCTACTAATGGGGAAGTATTATGTGATTATGTGCTTGATCATATGGATGGGAAAAGTGATGGAGAAAATGGCATTCACAGATCTCCAAGGTGAACAGCTTTGAATGTGAACCTTTATGAGACATGTCTCTACTGGAATCAATGAATGTGTATGGTTGTTCATTAAGTTAGAGGGTTTTTGGTTATACAGGCAGATCATTGCCTAGCACAGACTGAATCTCCCTTATTTGGAATTCTGAAATTTAAAATAGTCCAAAACCCCAAACTTTTTTCATGGCTGGCTGAGATAGTGACACCTTTGCTTTCTGATAGTTCATTATATACAAATTTTGTTTCATACACAAGTTATTAAAATATTATATAAAATTACCTTCAGGCTATGTATATAAGGGGTATATGAAACATAAATTTTGCATTTAGACTTGGTTCCCACCTCCAAGATATCTCATTATGTGTGTATATGCAAATACCAGCATTCCAAGATTCCCCAAAATCCAAAACAGTTCCCTTTGCAAGCATTTTGAATGAGGGAGACACAACCTGTATACAAAAGCCTACTTTCAGGCTTTTGTGTACTTTAACAGGAAGAGATTTGGGAAAGAACTTTGGAGGGGGGCCTACATCTCCCAGAATCTTCGAACCAGCATGGGCACTGTCCATGGCCACTGTCCAAAAAGGAGCTTTTCTTAACTCTGTTAGAAGAGATCTCTTTACTATCCAGTAAATATATGATGTGATATATATGTGAATATGATCTTCCATGCGATAGTAAGTTAATTGATTCCCAAAGACCCCAAAGGAAGTCAATAAGCAGACCTGATTCCCAACAGCCAATCCTGGCTGCTGTGAGAGGAATGGCTATACAGGGGAGGAATCAGTCAGTTGTCAGAGTGAAGCAACCAGTGAAGTGACAGTCTGAGTCAGGAACAGAGTGAAATGAAGAGACATGAGATCAAACTGAGGTTTCAGTGCATAATCCTTTAGCAGAATTCAGAGTTCCATTACAGGAGCAAAGAGCTAATATGCAGAAGAGGTTAGATTAAAGGAAGAAGGGAACCATTTAAGTTTAGAGAGTTAAGAGTGAAAAGCAACTGAATAGAGAAATACTTGTAACTGATGATTTATTGGTGCTTTACAGACCGCCGCTTTGCGGTGGTCTGACGGCGCTGCTGTTTGCTCTGCGAGGGAGCTGCAGCAGCCAAACCGTGCAACTCCCTTGCGGAGCAAAAAAGAAGCTCCAAAATGGAGCTTCTTCCTGCGGCGCACTTATGGAGCTTCTTCCAATGGCGCCCTCGCAACGTCATAAGCGCTGCGCGACGTGCGGACGCACAGCGTCCGCTATGTCAATATGGCGGCGGCTGTGTGGAACGGCCGCCACCATATTGTACGTATCGACTACGTATTAGGGTTAGGGGGGTGCGGAAGCACCGCCCCTTCCTAACCCTAATACGTATTCAATACGTATTTTTTGGCAGTTTGTAACCCGCCGAAGTCACTATTGTAACATGCCATCTATGAAACTATATTGAATAAGCTATATTCTTACTTTGTTTTTGTTGTTAACTGCTCTTGAGTCAATTTCAACCCATGGTAACCCTGTGGATGAGAGGTCTCCAAGACTCCCTATTTTTCACTACTCTGCTTAGTTCCCGTGCATTCATATTTGTAACCCCTGTAATAGAGTCCATTTATCTAGCATGCAGCCTTCCTCTCTTTTATTTCCTTCCACCTTTCCTAGCATTATTGTTTTTTCCAGTGAGTCGTGCCTTCTCATGATGTGTCTGCAGTATGACAGCCTAAGCTTTGTCATCTTCGCTTCCAGGAAGTTTTCTAGCTCAATCTGCTCCAGGACCCATTTACAGTATTTGTCTTTTTTGCTGTCCATGGAATTATCAGCACTCTTCTCCAGCACCATATCTCAAATGAATTGATTTTCTTCCTATCTTGTCTTACTAAATGCCTGTAAATAAAATTGGGTTTGTTTGTTTGTTTCAAGACAAGCTTCTGACTGAATGAATTAATAACAATAAAAGCACAGAGAACATACTACCAAACAGATTTAAAGATTTATAAGAGAACACCACAGGAGATCCTAATTCTTAAACATTTAGGGAAGGTGTATTAAGGGTGGATGTTGGGCCAGTGTCAGTCACGAAGAGTCTTTGAATGTTTCAGAGGTAAAGAGGTGCCCTCAAAGCATGGTCGGGAAGACCTTGTGACACAGAGCTTCATTGAATTACTAGTTCAGCAAGTGGGAAACAATTTAGTCCTTTTGGCTGTTAAGCGCAAATGTGGTTTGGTCATGCATAAGACAACCCCTAAACATTAGGTGCCAAAGATAACATGAACCAACACAGAACACAACCATATATGAGGCAGTAAATATCTTGCTAAGGATATATGCTGCTCTGCTAATGCAAAATTAGCTAGCTGGTACTGCAGAAACTGAATATACCATCGATGTAGAAATATCAATGACTGAAGTAACCAAAGTCTTGAAAACTGAATGTCCCAGCATAATTTCTCCCTAGACTACATTAACTGGTCCATGCCTCACACCTAGAACTTAAAAATAGTTGATGTTTCATCCTTCTCAGTAAGGCACTGACCTGCTTTAGAGGTTAAAGAATGCAGCAATATATGATACATGCAGAGAGCTATTTTAAAATAGAGAACAGGAAATGGAGATAAATATAAATAATTATTTTCTTTCTCTAAATTAACAACATTAAGAGTAATAGAGCATACGTGTCTAGTGTCCAAATCAAACTACTTGTTTTATATTATATTGTTTAAATGATGTGGAATATTCCATTGAAAACTAACACCACATTTTAAAGAACTAGTCCTACATTTTTTTCATAACAAGGACAGCTCTGATTGTTCTTTGTATAGACTTAAAAGGCACTTGGTGGAAAGAATGCTTCTCCCCGACCATTTGGGCTGGGGAGGAGATTTTGCTGGCCTCTCATTAGAGAGACCAGCATTTTAAAGGAAAACAGCATGCTCTGCTGTCTGTTGGCAGAGGAGGGGGTGGGGTTTAGCCTGCTTGAGGCTTGCCTGCCCAAACTCCTCTCACTTGGCTTCAAACGCTGGCCCACCCTCCCGCCTCGACATCAGTGTGAAAATTAATTCTGGTCGCCTTGGGGCCGGGTAGGAATTTTCTCCCCTTTCCAAGGGTTTTTCGCCTACCCCACACTGTTGGTTGAGGACTTGGACAATTGGCATGGGTGTGGTCATAAATAGGTTTCACGCATAGGCAGGGGGAGATAGATGTTTCGGTGAACACCTCGCACCCTCCTAAAGGGTGAAGCTAGGTCTCTGGAAATCACGTTTAGGTCTTGCGAGTAAACGTGAAGGGAAAGAGACTTGCCTTGGGGCTAGCTTGAGATTTAAACCCTCACTTAAGTCTGGCGAGTTAAGTGGGGGAGTCTTGGGTTGGCCTTCCGGATGCGGGCCGGCTGGGGAGCAACCCAATTATGGATTGCCCTTGGGGCCCAGGTGTTTTCGCCCTTTGGAATCTGGGGAATTGGTCTTGGAGCAGACCATCCGCCAGCTGTTCCTACACAAGGTTCTCCCCCCTGGTTTTTGCAGTTCTCGAAGAAATAAGTTTAAATAAGTTGAGTTAAATAAAGTTTCCCATTTTATAACCCAGTTCTCTGTGTCTGGTCTCATTATTAATGAGTTGGACAGCAAAAGTTCACATAAAATGAATGTTAATGATAAAAATAGTTGATTATCCTATTTTAAACCAATAATTTTTTCCAAAAAGGAGAGAGATTTATATAAAAATGCATGTTTTCTAAGAACACATTCTCAGCAAGTTGAAAGGTAATTTTGAAAAGCACCAAACCTAAATCTCAGCATTGTGTTAAAAATTATATTCTATCCAGTGGAGATTTTCCATACATGCATTGCACCATATATTGTATTTAGGGAAGAATAGCAATGTGATTTAGTTTCAGGAAAAAGTGAAGAGGCACATAAAACTAAGAGTCTTCAGAGTATTTTCTTTTATGACAAACACATTTGCAGCATATTCTCTTCAATGACGATATGACCACAGAACTAACATCTGTTTTTCTTGACAAGTTGTGTATGGGAAGCACTACTTTAAATCATGAAATGCACTTGGAATAAATAACATTCATCTGAAGACTGAAGTCACAGTCTAGTAGAGAAAAACCAATGGGCTTTAGCATGTTTAAATATGTTTGGGGCACTGGCCTCAATGTACAAGGACTTTGAGCAAAAGTAACAGTAGATGATTATCCACTGGGGTGTGTAAGTATATTTGAATCAGACTGTTTGTCCATCATGTCCAGAAATGCCTACTCTGACTGACAAAGCCTTAGGCATATATTTTTTAACATCCACATCTATATAATCTTTTAACCCAAGAATAAGCAACTGCCAGGCATTCTTTAACTGAAAAATGTTTAACTGAAAAAAATCATGCATTGAATTTAGAAATGTCTACATGGAAAGAATGCCACCAAGCTATGATTCTTCTCAGAACTATGACTATATTATGTGGAGAACTCTGTGACTTGTAGTCCAAGAAAGAACTTTTCCAAACTCCAACTCTTTTCCAGTGCAAAGAAAATGGAAGGAAAGACATCCTTATTTCTGCCTCAGCTGTTTGTAAGAAATGGTTACTGATCCAACCAACAAGACTATATCAAAAATGAAGACATTTAGCATGAGGAAAGTCCTTCCTCTCACTTGTGTGAGTGTACTTACTTGAATAATGTATTCATCACAATTGCCGATCACTCCTTCCATCAACGTGTTCAGAGGCACATTCATGGGATAATCTCATATTCCAAAACCAATGAACCAAGCTGTCTGAGAGATTATGGTTTGCCCAGCACCATTCACAATGCTGCATAGCTGGGTTCTCTACAGTTCAAGTAACTCATCAAGGTACATAGTGCATGTATGTCTCTGAATACTAATTGCTGAGGATGGAGTGGGAATATCATTGTGGTGGCACTCTTGTTTGGGTTCCCCAGAAACATCTGCTTGGGCCCTATTGAAACAGGTGGTGTTCCTCCATTGCTTTCTTTTTATGGAGAAATTGATATTTCTTTGCCAGAGAGATCCTTCTCAGTGGTTGCTCCCACCCTCTAAGCTTCCATGGAGGCTAGGCTGGCCTCCTCCCTGTTGTTCTTTCCCTAGTAGGCAAAGACATTTTTATTCAAGCAGGCTTTTAACAAATAATAATTGTCAGGATTTTTTTTTTATATGGAGTGTGTGCACTTTGTATGTTTTTATGTTGTGTGTGATTTTATACGGTTTTAGCATGTTGGTTTTAATTGTTTTAAAATTTTTATCGTAAAAACTTTATAAAACTATTTTATCTGTGAGCCACTCAATATCAAGTTAAGTTTCCGGCCAGAGAGAGGAGAAGGAGAGGAGCTGCTTGGCAGCCATTTTGAGACCGTGTGCTCGAGACCATGTGCTCGTTGCTGAAGGGGAGGAGCTTCTGTGAGTCACATCTGTGAGTCACAAGGGGGAAGAGCTAGCAGACTAGCTTTATATACCAACTTCCAGAGCCTTCCAGAGCAGTCCGGCCAGAGAGAGGAGGAGAGGAGCTGCTTGGCAGCCATTTTGAGACCGTGTGCTCGAGACCGTGTGCTCGTTGCTGAAGGGGAAGAGCTTCTGTGAGTCACATCTGTGAGTCACAAGGGGGCGGAGCTAGAAGACTAGCTTTATATACCAACTTCCAGAGCCTTCCAGAGCAGTCCGGCCAGAGGGAGGAGAAGGAGAGGAGCTGCTTGGCATGAATGTTAGCCATTCTTATAGCTAAGTCAAATATTCAAAATACCAAAATATGGCAGATATGGCAAATATTCAAATGGAAGAATCTGCCTGCAGACACATTTGAGTGGGACAAAGAAGAAGCATCCTTTTTTCCATTGGCCAGAACTGGAGGACCAGCTGAAACAGCACTATCCCACCTCCACCTGGTAGAGGGGAAGCCAGGGGGTCTCAGGAGTGACCACCCCACTGGATGTTCACTCCCCCCTGGGAAGTGCACCAATGAGATCTGCACTTCCCCA